>NW_009934123.1:29979-76639 GCF_000696875.1 Nestor notabilis | reverse complement strand
AGCAGGACCAAAAGCACAGTAACCACCTTCCCCAAACTCCCTTCCCCAGAGAGAATGGCATCCATCACACAAAAGCTTGTTGCCACTTCCTAAACTGAAGGGTTGGATCTATATTCCAAGAGCCAGTTTGACTGTAACCCCCCTGGGAACATCCCTTGTAACCAGCACATAAGATGCCAGGCAGGCTCTCTGGCAAACAGGCAAAACCTTTTCAAAAAGGGTGATTCTAGTTGACTGTTAAACCCCCCTCAACTTGCTCATCACAGATTGCGCCCTGCAGCTGTCATTGGTACAATACCAGGGACAGACAAAATGCCAGCTAAGACTGCAGCCACCAGTGAGGGACTGGTATGGTATCTTTAGCAAAGTTAATGCATGCCAATCAGGTTAGTAACACTTCAACAAGAAAGTGCTTGTTGTGACTAGTCTTACCTCAACTGACTAGACCCTCTGAATGTTATTTTGTGGTTGAATGTATTTTAAGCATTAAGGTGGCTAAAAAAGATGAGGTCAGATTTGGTGGCACAGCAAAGGAGGCAGTGAGTATAGGGGAAGAACTCATGCAATTTACATTCATTTGGGACTCCATGACAACTAAAACGCAGGCCTTGCATGAGTTACCGTAACGCTCACTGAACAAGCACTTTTGCTAACTCAGGGCTGAATTTAACTCAGAGGTATAAGATTTTAAAGCAGCTCTGTTTCTGTCATCTTTATTCTTTAACTGATGTTTCTGCTTTATACCTTCCTTTTGCCTTCTATGCTATCTTTACATCTCCATCAAATATCAAACCTGTGCATGTTGAACTTTTTTTTTTTACCTAATCATTTTAGGAGCAACTTACACTTCATCTCAAGATCTACCCCACTACTGATGACTGGTTCAGACCTCAGGGTCTGAAATTGCTATTGCCCATTTTCATTTGGTGGCATTTGCCTTAAGGGAGGTCAAACTTTTTCAGATGTATGATCTGTATTAGGTAAGTCTAGCAGATGGGTGAAGTAGAGTCTTGGAAACAGTTCTGCCTCTATCTCCATTTCAGACAAGTTTTTGCTCCAGGTATTTGTCTACTCTACAGTGAAAACCGGATGTCTATAGTCTCTTAGACAATTTAATAAATTGCAAGAAAACGTGCACATAGATTGTTCAAAGTCAGGAGTTACACTAAGATGAAACCTTACAGACTCCTGATTAATCAGGAGTAATATCCTACTCTTCCATTGTATTTGCAAGCGTGGTAATTCAAATGGATTTGTTTAGGCTTTTGGGTTTTTTTTCCAAACCATATATAACTGTAAATACATCATGGGTTTCCTGATCTACCTACCCAGCAAGAACAGGAGCTAAAGGTAGGTGCCTACAGGACACAACTATTACACTAACAAAAAACTGACCTGTCTTTAATGACACAGTGGCTTGCTTTTGATGTACGCTGCATTTAGCTTCCTCCCACTTCTTAACCATTCTTAAACCAGGAGTTTTAATATATATTTAGAAATTGTTTCACAAAGAAAACAAAATCTCAGCCACTAATGGCATTTTTCTAGCAGAAAGGAAGAGAACAGCAGAGGCACTGCTTGTTCTTCTACCACTAAATGTACTTCTGTCATGCACACATGAGAATGCACCACAATACATTGCCTTAAAGATGACCTAGCTTGACCTAGCTAAGCTACGTCCTAATGTACTTCGGGCACTGCAGAAGACAACTCTTTAAAAGGTCCAAAAGCTTTAAAAATTATGCTACAGTTATACACTGCTTTAGGAAAGCAGAAAGCAAACATGAGGAGCCCTAGATATCAAGTTTTGCCATCTGATAAAATGGTGTCTGTTCTGTTTTACTCCTCTGGAAATACTACAGTTCTGCTACAGGATTGTGTCACAGCTATGTAAGGAGAGATGGAAACATCTGATTTATAGAAGTTTAAAGCAAACTACAGCCTATTGTTTGCTCTGCTTAGAGATCACTTAGATGCTATTTACTGAATGCTCATTTATAAGTCAGTTGGAAGGTCTAAATCAGAGGAAGGATACTTTCTGCCAGCAATTCAACTCTCCTTCCACTTCTCACCACCAACAGCTTCACTCCATAAACCACCTTATTCTCACATCAGACACCCTGTGCTTCAAGAAGTATTTTTTCCTTCCATCATAAGGAATATGCTTCAGCCAAAAAAAAACCCCAAAAAACCAACCAACCAAAAATCTTCACTTTTAGGTAAAGAAATTTTAAGTCTATCCAGTGGTAGGAAAGAAAAATGCTCTTAATCCATCTGTCCACAGCATTTTGCAAATGTCGTTCTTCTATACCTTTTCCCTTTCCTTTGTCATATGGGAATTCCACACAAACAAGAGAGGAAACTGTCAAGGTAACTACACCTCAAGAATCAAATCTGCACACTAAGAATTTGTCAGATTGCATTCAGTTGCAATCTTAGAAATGTGTAAGAATAATACATACAGTCAAACATAAGCATGATGTTTTATTTGCCTGTATGTTGTTAAGGTCTTTTCCCAACTGGCACTGCAAAACCATTCTTTTCTTGGAGTGTTGCTCTGAGTATGTTCTCTCTCTAAAAGCAGCTGATTTAGTTTACCCACAGTGCTCTGGAACAAATACCAGAAATCAAATCTCTTTTTTTTCCTGACATCACTCATAAGCACTCAGGGACTGGGCAAACGAGCATTTGTAGCACAGACACTTCTCCCATGTTAGAAGGAATTAGAATTTTGAGTTAAAAGGCAAAACTACTTCACAGTAAGACACACACATTCACCACCCCATTCCCAAAGCTACGGCCAGTAGCAGCACAGATTCCGGCAGTGAGGGAAGAGCACCGCAACCTGCCAGCACCACGAAATTCAATGGATTTAAGGAATCCAATCCCATTAGCTGTCAGACACCCAGAATTCCAAAGGAGACAATCCAGAGATAATGGGATCTTTCCCATTCAAGTACCAGATTAATGGAGAGAAGCTTGGGAGAACGAGAAACCAGAACCAGAACTCAGGCAAACACAGAATTCCAGTTTGTGAGCTATTCCAGTGCATTAGAAGAACTTTTAACTTCACTAACACTGAGCTGAATACATTACAAGGCTCTTTATCTGAGCCCATTCAGAGGAGACCCTCAACTGAGCATCTGTGTTTTCCTGGAATTCTTTCAGAGTGTGTCCTTGAAAGGACTGAGAACATCTAGGCCCCAAAGCCACAGTGCAAAATAATATATTAAAACTTTGATGTAACGCACAAAATTCACACGGCACCCCAAAAAAAAAAAAAAAAAATCACACGAGAGACACAGCTCATAAAGTTGGGTCACATTAATTCTCACTGGTCAGCAGGCTGCCCACAGAATTCCCCTAGGATCTGCATAAGAACTTCTGACTGGACATAGAGAAAGGGAACCCCAAAAGCCACCAGCTGACACATGAAAAAGGAGTCCAAAGGGTTCTGGGCTACCTGGTGCCCAATCGAGGAAACTGTGCTTTGCAGGCGCTGGCTTGCCACCCTAACTCTGCCAAAGAGGCCGAGAGAGTACTGCACCACCCTGCTAAAGAAGGAAGCGGAGCTACCTGGGGCCCTCTCTGCTGAGGCGGAGATGGTATTTGCTCGTCCACTTCCACCACTTGCCATGGTGTCCTGCAGAGGTCCTTTGGTGTCCTGTAAGAATGTGGGGGAAATTCAATTCATATTCAAATTGCAAATACCTCAGAAATGCTCTTCTTTTTCCCCCGTGTGAATCTGTATGTGCTGAACACACTGAACTAGGAAGACATCCCTCTCACAATTAAGATACCCCTTAGCCATCACATAAGGAGGCAAGACCTGAACCAAGTGTGTGCCTTCTCAATTCATAGCTTCACTAAAGCTCTGAAAAACAAGCTGGATATCCAAGAGAGTCAAAGCAGTAAGATTCCTGAAGCCTGCTCATCTGGGAAATAAAACAAGTACCATTTTTAGTCTTTGCTTTCAGCAGTAAATACAGCACAAGTATTGGGATGTATCCCTTATCCTTCCAAAAAGGAGTACAGCTTCAGCTTGTGGTAATAAAAACCTGAGAAACAGGCAGAAAGACAAGTACGACCACTACCACAAAGGAAAATACAATTTTAGGGGGAAGGACTGTTCATAGCATGTGAGCTAACCAGAACTTAAGAGACTAGCATGTAGTTTGCTCAGACAGAGTATGCAAAAACACTAAAAAAGGGCTTGAGGAGGCAAATTAAGTGCCCTAGGTTGTAATGACAAAATCTGGGAGACTTTTCTGTATTACACAATGTCTTGATCCAATATTTAAGCACAAATGCTTCCATTATGATAATATAGGAAAAGGGATATCCTTTCTTTTCACACAGATTTCCATTAACACACAGAAAACATCCAGAAATGAAGGAAGGTCACCTTCATAGCCTATGCAAGTGGAGCAGAATTTCATGTTTCAAAGGAAATGCAAATAATTTGTTTCCTCTTAAGAAAAGACAGGGAGACACAAGGCAAAACCAAAACAGGCAAAACTATTCATTTAGATTCTGAATGGACTGAATAAGTATTTCAGCTGACAAGAAAACAAAACAAAATCCTCTTCTGGACAATACATTATTTTATAATTAGAACTGTGAAAAGAAGCAGTAATTAAAGGAACTGCTTTTAAATAAAATATATAGAACCGCAAGCTCTCATGACATAAAAAAAAGGCAACTCAATGTGAAATTTTCTATTTTCCGAAAACCAAACAAACCAACAATAACAACCCCCCCCAGCATATACCCTTTTTAATGTTACAAATCAAAACCTATTAATATGAATTGTTAGATGAAAATGAGTTACCTTTCCTGAAAGAGGACCCACTGCTGGCCTCTTCCGTTGAGCATAACCAGAGAGTCGGTAACAGTAGTGAGGCTTACAGTAGAACTTACCTGCAAATAAAACACAAATGATGGTCAACAATGAGAACACAGCAGTTTAGCACAATATAAATGTCCATCTCACCGCAACTTATTTTCTGTTGCCATTCCTGTTGCTCCCTCTAGTTTCTTCACTATACATGGAGGCAAATGCTATCTGAAGTTTTAACTCCAGCCCTCCTCTCTCCCTCTCGTAACTAGCCTTCTTTCCATTGGGTGTCTGACAGCTATTTAGCTTAAAATCCTATCAAACACCAAAGCAAAGCTGTGAGGCTTGTGTGGTATCACATGCTAACAATGCGGCAGTGTGTGAGGAACAAAGAAATCATCACATGAAAAGCTGGCAGAAGCACTTTTGGAAAAAGCAAGAATGAATACAACCAGCATAGGAAAGTGGGAGAAGACAGTGTTAACTCCCAAAGCACCATCTCTAAAAATGCACAGTGGCTACTTGTGGAAAGTACAAACAACTAGTGATTCATTTTCACAACTAAGACCTTTTGTGATACTACTGGTTTAGTAACTGCCCACAAGTCTAGATGGGTTTTCACTGGCATCTGAACACTGTCAGGAAGCCAAAGCAGCACTAGTAATACAAATAATAATGGTAGCAAATTGATGGCACGTAATTATCTTTCAGTCTACCTTTGTCAGTTTATCCTGCTTGCTATATGTAGCCCATGGCAGCATCCCCTACTGCTATTCTATTCATACAACACTGCTAATGCATTTCAAACCTATGTTCTGATCTTTGCCTCTTCCTCTAGTTTCACTGGGACAGTATTTGCACAACACTTTGCTTTATGATGGAAAAGTGACAAACACTATCTTTCAATAGTCTCCGCTTAAACAAACATTTCTTAATATTTACTGTTTAAAAAAGGCTGCTTTTTCAAATTGTCTTATAAAGAGCAACAACGGAAAAGCTCTTACATAAAAAAATCTCAGACTTTGAAGCTTAAAACCAGACACTGACTACAGAACGTTGCAGAATGCTCATCAGTCAAAACAGCTAGATGAATAGCAAGAATGCATGTACAGCTTTGTTATTTTTTCTTTCAAAGAAAACCTGGAATAAGTAAGCTACATTTTCACTGTAATTAAATTAGATAGGAAACTACATATTTCTGTTTGGCCATATCTGCTTCATATCCATACACAAGTGTTAGGCATGTAATATCACTTCAGAATCAATGCTCTTAGTGTGCTGAAACTCCAAGCTTTGTGTTTGCCTCACTGAGAACTATTTGGCCGTAACTGCAGAGGGAATCGCTAAATCTGGTGGCAGAAAATGTTTCAGCCTATACAGCTGACAGAGGAGCTCAGTCTGTTATTGCTAAACATATAGTGAGATATTCAGTTCCTTGTGTATGCCCAAAATAACATCAGTCCTAAAAAAATGCTTTTTCCCAACTTCAATTATGGATGAAGATGTTACTTTTATATGTTGATTTCAAAATTGTTGTTGGGCCCTTTAAACTCGCATGCCAACTCTGCTAGAATTCCAGTCAAGTAGTAAGTGGTTTTCTGTTTCTTACTAAGAGAGCGATTTATGATTCTAAGTTTCCTCAACACTTTGTGACTGAGCAAGTCCATTACTTAAAACCATTACATAATGCATTGTCAATATATAATTTTGGTCCTTTTTTTTTTTTTTCCCTTAAGCCTAGATGCTGTTTTGATGGCCATTTTTCTACTCAGTATATGCAAAAAGTTTCTTCCTACTTACACACAGTAGATACCTATCAATTTTATAACACTACAATCTGCAGTTGAATATTCTGGAATTTCATCCTGTAGCATATCAGTTTATACTTTTTATTTCATCTTTGTCTCCATTAGTGGGGAGAACTATCAGTACTAACACTTTTTTCCTGTTATTTTGGTTTCTACACCATCATTTCTGGAGTAGAATCCTTTCCACCTAACCTCTCATTAGTTTTACACCATTTTGCACATACTTTCCTACTGAGATAGGACTAAAGATAAATAGCAGCTGTGGAAGAAAATAAAGGCATACCCACTGACATAAATAGAGGTTTATCTGAGATATTTTCTTGTACTTTTTTCTTCAGAATACATGAAATTTCTGTCGATCACTGCTCAACGTAGAATGCAACACATGGCTACTCTCAGAAGGAAAATACTTTTCACAAGTGACGTGTGATTTCAAATTACTCTTCTTACATGCACACTTCGTTGATAAATTGAGTTTCAGCTGCTGTCATATTATCTACTTTCTCAGATCTGTTAGGTGTATCTGGAGCTTCCCTTAGCATGCTAGACTCTTATAACTGAGTCATCAGCAAGTTTTGCAATCATATTCCTTCCTCTTCAGTCTGTCAGATACAGAAAACAGTCATTACTGAATCTTCAGTAGTGACTTCAACAGCACTTTATATATAACACTGACTTACCTCTACTCAACTTTGATGCTCCATTTTTTGCTATATAAACAAAGCTTAGTTCCTACTTTAGTACATCTAAAATAAATGTATGGAGTTGGATAACTGTGATGTCTTCAAGAAGAAAAAGCTGGCTACATTTGTCTCCAGTGTGTTATCTTTTCTTAAGTGGCATTAAACACTAAGGAGTTTCCTCATTTGGCAGTAATGAAATAAGAGTAGAGGGTCTAGCCTTCAAACTCAGCCTCCAAACCCCTTTCAAGACTCCAACAACTCTTTGTTTTCTTGCATTCTAGCAGCTGTTATTCTGTTAATTATTAAGCATCCAGTTATTTTGCTGTCAGCATGACCTGGCCATGGAAGTCCATATACTTTCACCAGTTTGAGAGATGGCGTCTTTGGACTGGATGTGACCTTCTTCCCTAACTCACCAAATACTTCTTAAGCAAAGAAAGAGCTGAAATCACTAGACAGACTTCCAAGACAGTTAAGTGAATTCTGACAAAAAGGTAATTTCTCTTACCATCTTCAATATCATAGGCGTAAGATGACAAGCGCAGTGTTGTCGCACAGTATTCACACTTGAAGCAACTGCGGTGGAAGAACTTGCCTTCAGCACTGAGCCTTTCCATCACATAGACTCGCTTGCGGCAGAAGTAACAGACATCACTGCCTCCCAGGTTTTGGGGGAACTCCTTTTTGAGTGAGCCCTAGACAGAAATAGGCATGGCTAAATTTGTGTGTGTTCAGACTCACCAAGATTGCACAGTCGTTTTTCTCTTCATTTAGGTGGATATACTGGAGCATCTGAATGCTGCAGTTCCTTCACACATGGATGCTGCAGTTCTTGGACAAAATTCACAGTTTTAATCAGGACACAAAAACTAACCTCACAGTCCAGGGAGGAAGGTCCTAGGATGCCATGCCTACAGATGTCAGGAATAAAATAAGCTTTGGATAGAGTGGACACCAGTACTATTAATGATGACCTTCAAAAAATGACTGGAGGCATATGATGGAAAGCCAAAACCATTAGAAATCCCTCAAACAGCAATTCTTACACCTACATTATCAAAATCAGTATCTCATCCAGAAAATAATAAGGCAGAAGTAGCCCCAGTGGATCAAACATCTTCATAAATATGACAAGCAGTTTCTCAAGTGTTTTTGCACAATCCTTGGATGCTGAGATTAGATTAACAACATTTTGCAAGGAAAATGAGGACAAGAATGAGGGTGGATAGAGAAAGGGAAATTAAATCTTTCACGAAGCTACAAGAGATTCCATCAGTGGTAGTAACAACTGGACACTCACAGATCTACAGTACATCTAAACACAAACATACGTTATCTTCTGTACATCATCTTACCAGTTCCTTCTTGTCTAGAAGGGTTTTGGGTTGCTCTTTCCTTTGAAGCTGATTGGCTATCTGCTCAGCCAAAGAGCTCACTCCGCCTGTGTACATCTTTATATACTTCTACCAGATGGATGAAAAAAACAATAGTGAAGTGAGAAAAGAAAAAAGATCAAATTAAAAAAAAAAAGACTAAAATGAGAATAGGTTAGGTGGTGAAAAGGTGTAGAGAGGTCAAATCATGCCAAGACAGTGGACAATATGAAGTGACAAGTAGTAATAGCAAAGCTAGTGCCATCAGAGATCACCAATAAGTCTAGGATCAGCTGTAGGAATGGGAAAAAAAGGCTTGCATTTTACATCCTTTAAGTGTTCCAGAAATACTATGCCGATGAGGAAAGCAGATCTTATTTTTACTTGTGGGGTATTTTGTACCTGGAAACCTGAGCACAGACACTTCCAAAGACAAGGCCAAATACAGGTTAAGATTTTAGGTTCCAGGTAAAATTGGCATCATGAACAAAGACCTATCAGAAGACATTGCATAGTATACTGCAACATGCTGATCAAAACAGCCTATTTATATGCTTAGCAACTGGAAAGAATTAATTTACAGAGCATTCATAGACCAGGGAGAAATCCTTAACTAAGGAATTCACAGTGATTTAAAAATATGAATTCTTCCAATGCTGAAAATACATAGAGGTTTATATGGAAACAGATGCAAGAGCCTGAGCCAATGCACCAAACGCCATACCTGCACACGTCTGGAATATATACTCGTTCAACTGCGAACACAGCTTTATGACTAGGCTTTTCTCCATTACAGGTACTGACTGACTCCCTAACTCTGGATATCTAAAAACCTTCCAGTATTCTGAGAAATCTAGACAGGTTGACTGTCACCTTAGTACAAAATGAGTGTTTGCAAGCCAAGTTCAGTCACTGCAGGAACAGAGGAAGTGTTTTTCACAGGAAATACTTGCAACCATTGTCAATAATTACATGGTTAAGAAAATAATGTGATTACATCCATGTTAGCTCAACCACACTGCAAACGCTATGTATTTGATTCAGAGCAGCAAGGAGCACACCAAGCAATTTTCCTTTTCCAGACTAAGACGTATTATGAATGTTTCTAGCAGAAGTTTCCTCAGCAAATGAAGCATCATCAGAGAGACAGTCCAGCTTCTGGCAAGTGTAAAATACCAAGGATAAGAGTTTTCTGAAGAAAAGGACTAAAGTTGTAACTCAAAACTCCACTTACACATATAGCAGAACTTGTTTGAAACACACTAGTTATTTCCCATAACTAATAACACAGCATAAATTTCACATGTGGTTAATAGCCTTTTAGGAGTCTTTAAGACCTTCATATGTTCAGACATGAGAACAGCAGGAAGCATCACGAAAACTGAAATTCACCACAGAATGGGTACTTCGGAGGGCTCAGCCATCAGATTACTGCTGCTATCACTGAAGTTCAACTCCTTAACCTCTGTGCGACTGTGGTAATGAGGCTTCATTCCTACTCAGACATAACTTCTACCTCTCTACTGATTCCACCCCAGAATACAAAGTACTTGCAGAATTTATATGTGCAAGAAATAATACATGTTTTGTCTTCTGAAAGTTTCCAGGTTCCATGTACTTCCTCAGCTACTGTGTGCACACACATATATGTGCAGAGTTGCCGTTCAATGTCATGCACCGCACCTTGTCAAATACTACATTTAAAATGGTGACCAGTAGAAAAAACTTCTTCAGTATTGATCTTTATTTGGCAAGAATAATTTGGCCAAGACTTCCTCTAAGAGACCAGAAACCTTTAAGACTTTTAAAGTTTTCTTAAAATAAAGTTCAAGCTTTTCCATGGGATAAACTTTCTTTTAGCTGAGCCAGGTTTCAGAGAACAAGTTTTGATCTGAAACATTCATTCAGCCTTAATTGCAGATGCTTCAGGGTCTTTACATTTCTACCAGTACATATGAAGGTCTATGCTTTAAAAGTTGTGCTAGTCTTAACTGACAATACTTTGGACTATTTAGTGTGGGAAATTTAGTTGTTGAATTCTTGATTTGAAGTTCCATGTTTCTGATTTGTTTTGCCTTTTTCCTACGCATCACATCTGGCCTTTTACTGTGCCTTCAATGAAACTTTTACCTTTCCTTCTGTTGGCAAAAGCCTTTAAGATATACAACATTTTGTAAAGAACCCACTCCAGCTTAGGTCAAATCAAGTTCCTGCTATTTATGTATGACAACTGCAAGCAGTTCAAATTATCAGTAATTTTTCAGAAAGCCAAAGTACTTCTTATTACACACTGTCCATTAAGCATATATGCACAAACGCATTCTGCAGTTTGACCCAAGATCTCAACAAAAGCAGCAAGCAGAAGAAACAAGCTTTACTGCAAAGCCAAAAAAACTATCAGTCCTCAAAACACTTAAGAGTGAGATGTACCACTTTTCATTTACACCAGATGTTAAATGTATTTCATTTCAAACTGCTTTATGTCTGATAATAACCAAGCTATGCCACAGATTGCCTCTGGCTTCTCATTTGTGCATGAATATGCACAGAGATTGCATTCTGCAGGTGAAGCATTGCAAGCCTGGCCATCTCTTGTGGTGTGTCGTCGGCTGGTGGGACTGGGGTGCAGCAAGCGAACACAGCTGAGTGCACCTTGCAATGCTCAGGCTAATGCTACCTGTCGAAGGGAGTCAGATGAAGGTGAAGAAGGGCGATTAGAAGAACGGAGGCTAAGGGAGAGCTCCCACTGGTCAACAAAGAATCGGCGAGACGGTTCAGTCTCAGGCTAAAAAATAAAATAAAAACCAAAACAATCATACACGGCTACAGACAGAAGAGAGGAGAAAACACAAACGCTCAGGCCCTTTATGCCCACCATCAAAAAAAAACCAAAACAAATCACTTGTAGGAAAACTTGGAGAAAAATGCCCAGTGTGTCTTCACTTTCTCCCTAGCAAGGCAAAGTAAGTTATTCTTAATTTGTTCTTTATTAGGTTTTAAGGCATTTAGGACCATTTGGAAGCAGTTACCTACTTCCACAGATGTCCAACCTCCCATAACCCAACCAACTCAGACACTGGCAAAGATCCCAAATCAATTTCCTCTACTCCTCCTGTATCTCCCACTGTTCTTTATTACTGGCCCAAGGCACCAAGATAGTATTTCAGGCCATGTGAGACCTCTTCTATATTTTAACTTTATAAACTAAAAAGTCTGCTTCTCCTTGGGGATGGACGGGAAAGAAATTATCTTGTATGCATTGCCAGTAATTGGCAGCAAATTTCTAATCTAAAATTTACTGTAAGCAGATTGGAAACATCACACTAAGAAGAATGAAACCATATAAGCCAATCTGCTGTTCTTCCTTATCCAATGGCAAACGAGAAACCCCGAACTGAGAATTTGCATCATTCTGAAACTGGTTCCTCTCAGGAGGACCCAACCAATTGGTCTTCCAACATACCCCTCATAAACTCTATGGCTCGTTATGCCTATCTCCCAAGAAATACTTCACACAAATAGGGAAAAAAAAATAAATGGAAGTATCAGACAAGACAGTGCTGGTAGAAAGAGTGCACTCCTAGAAATTATAGCCTGGAATGAAAAATTGTGCAAGTTTCAAATATTTGACTCTCTTTTATGAGAAAATTATGGCTATACTTATAAAAAGGAAAAATAAATGTCATAAAGCTGTATGACCCACAAAAATAGCTGTTCCTAGCCTCTTAGGATAGGCTCAAGATTAAATCTACTGGACAAAAAGCAAAATAGCTTGGCTTTCACAATTTCCCCAATTTAAAGAAATACAACTATTTATACACAAATTTTCTGTACTTCAGATCATAAACATTTAATCAAATTTCTTTTCTGAAAATGTCTTATTTTGCTAAACCTTCTTTCTCTTACTATTATTCTTGTTTTCTTCCCTTAAATCCCACACCATAATCCATCATTGCCTGCAGTGTTCCAACATCTGTTTCCTTTTTCCTCTCTGCCCTACCCACTTTATCCTTTCCTCTACTTCGTGTTCTCCGTCTCCCCTCTGTTTTCTCTTCTCCTTAATTCTGCACTATACAGAAATTCAACAGAAATCAAAATTTATTTCTGTCTTTGCACTATAATGCTGTTAATCTTTTCCACCCTCAAAAGGAGATTAAAAGTGCTAGAGAGCAACATAAAAGGTAGGAACAAGACGTTTTGGTCTAGACGTTCATTTCTGTATTATCATTTCAACTAAGTAGGGAAATGCACACGAGCATGCTGTCCTTGGATCATGACAGAGATCTTCAGTTGTGCCACCCTCTAACAGAGAGGTGCTAGTATGTTTAAACTAGTCTTACTTGGTCTTTCGTAGTTTCTTCTGTGTCCCCAAATCCTATCTCAAATCTAACTAAAGGTTTGCTCTTTCTTCTTGGAAAACAGCTTCACTGACTTTAACCACCAGCAAAGAAGAGAAATGAGAAGTGACCTAGATGTTATAAATTTCCTTTTGGCATGGCTTGGAAAAGTTATGCCCACAAGCAAAAGTTCTGGGACTGTTTATACTCCAGCAAAAGAAGACAGCTTGATTTTGGATGGTTAACTCAAAACAATAAGTTATTAAAAATTACTTATGTAGATGGTCTTTTCCAAAAAGTACTCTCCAGTTTGCCAAATCCTTTTCAAGATAACTGAAAACAGAGATAGGGGTGAGCAACTAGAAACTGAAGAAATCACTGTCCAAACCAGCATGCTCCCATACGCCAAGGACGACACACTGGAGAGAAAATCAAGCACAAAACCAAACGAAAAGCGTACACTAGAATCAAAGAAAATCTGCATATGCTGCCAACTCTACCGCTGGAAATAAGTTTGCATGAAGCATGGATACAAAAGTAGTACTTCAGAGCCAGGAACTGTGCTTGGAAAATGTGAATGTTGTTGCTTCCAGAAGCATCTGTGAGCATCTGACTGGTAAAAGACCACTGTGAGATGATTTGATCTGCAGTCCAGCTGGTTTTCAGCATGTAGGCTGAAGCTCAGTGGCTGGGTTTTACCTTATTGTTTATATTGTATTTTGAGAAACAGAAACAGTTATTTATCAAACAAGGAGACAGGTAAGAAGTGGCAAGTAGGATAAAAATACTACACAAAATAGACTTGACTGTGTCCTTTTAACCATATGACTGCAGAGCAGTGGTCATCATATTTTGGTGAATTTTCCTCTCCCTCTGACCCCAGATGTGATCGGTACCCAGAATCCCACACTTATACAGGACACCAACAGGCAGGGCTGTAGTCACCTGATGCCTCACTGCAGGTCTGGACTCCAGGAGGGCAGCCAGCTGACATGCCCTTTGCTCAACATTTTCAGGCAATTGGTCATCAGAAAATAAACGAGGGGATCTCTGTGAGATGAGGAAGGAGGAAGTAAACAAAACAGGAAAAAAAAAAAGCCCCAAAAGGAAAAGGTATGAAATTCACATGCAGAACAGTACAGGAGCTCCCATGTGAAGACTGCTTTTACTCTCAAAGACTACTGTTCTAATGAAGTGCTAAGTTTTGACCCTCAAGGCCAAGAAAAAACCAGTCAAATTAGTTGTTATTCACAACTCTCCCACCTAAGACTGCTGCAGCCAAACCTGAACAAGCGCGTGGCCTCTCTCTCTCTGGCATTACCATCCAAAATAAATTGATAAATAAAAACTGTGGCTTTATCATGCATAAAGGAGCTTATTTGCCAACTTATTTCGCCATAGTTCTCAATTCTCAAGGATTTTCTTTGCATATCTAAACCTGTACATACTTGTGTTTCTCAGATTTGTGAACAGAAACACATTTTCAGGGTAATAATGTACTTCAGTTCTCAAAGAACGAGTTAGTTTCCTTAAAGGAACTATACGAAAAAAAGTGAATGCTGTACTCACCAAGGAAAGGATGCTTAATGAGCCTTGCTAGTTGAAGCAAAGTACAGCAAAATCAAACTGTCATAGAAACTGTCAGTTTTACTTCTGCAACTTTGCTGTCCTACATGTTCTTACTGCACTGTCATGACAACACATCCCCAAGCACAATATTTGACACCTCTGCTATTCTGGTTTTGCATAACAATCTTCTTAAACTGCTGTGTGATGCATTTAGTGACATGGAAAACAAGACCTGGCTTGTGGCCTGCTGTACAAGACAGAAGTATTGCTTGCAATATCACACAGCTTCAACTTATTTGTTTGTAGAGTTCAAAAGTAAACAGACTACAAACATGTGCATGAAGAAACCTCAGGCTTGATCTGTCAAGAATGCCAGGGTGTTGCTATGTATTGCTAGCTGTCCTTCAAAGTAGAACAGAAAATCAGGTTCACACCCAATTTATGAGAAACACTTTTCCTATTCAGATGCATTAATAATACTCTCAATTTTCAGCTGCTTTCAGTTCCACCTACTCCTTCCTCCTAGATCATTTTCACTAAAACTAGGGCCTATTATAAAGCTGTGGGCTTCTGTGTCACTGCAGACACATGCTTATTCATTTTCTATTGCCTGTCAGAAAACATTTGGCCCACAAGAGTCTTTTGTTAGAACACATTCTGAAAGTCGCAACAATTTTATAGCTGGCTACCACTGATGACTTAATTCATTCAAAGCCTTTACTGGAATGTCAATGAATTTGTCAATATGAATACAAATCAAGCAATTCTTTTGAGTGCCTTTCTTTTCCTATGCTTCTGTATTATACTGGGCCATTCAGAGAGATTGTTGAATATTTCATTGTTAAGAAGGCTTCAAAGTCTCCATATTAAATAACGCCTCATCATTTCTCCTTTTTCTTTGGCCTGTAGGAGGCAAGATGGAATGCCAGTTGTTTAACCATCCAGAAAGCAAGCAGTGAAAACAATGCAACCATGTTCGCATGAATTAGCACCAAACATAACTCTTCTTGTTCTGCTACAGCCACAACATACTTCACTAAAGAGGTGTAAGAGAAAAAGAAGAATGGGAAGAGCTTACGTGCTAGATCTATGGCAAAATAAAAGCATGTAGCAAACTGTTGATAAAGGCCTGTTATGCATTTATGTGGGTATCACACAGAAATAATCACTCCTAATTGACTCTTAGCAGTTCCAGCGTGTTAACAGCAGCATTAGGATAAGTGTGTTTCACTAGCCAGTCTATTTGCTCTCTGTGTTGCACACATCCCCCACAGCCTTGTGTCATCAGCATCCATGCCATTTGTTCATGCTCTTTACCCTTTCCTGTCTGGGACTCTGCTCCCCGGGATAGTCAGCACCAGGTTCCCTGTTTCTCTGCAGGCAACAAATTACGAGCTTAATGACAATCACAGACCAACTTCCTAGTCAAAACACACTTCATTTGATTTCTTAAGATGCAGTCAGAAAAGAGGCCATAACAATAGCAGAACAGTTTAGTAAGAATATTCTAAACCTGCCAATAAGTTGGCTCCTGTAGGACAATTATTTAACAACATATATTCATATAAGGTCAGCAATAGAGTACCACAATATAATTAAATTAGTACAGTAAAGATGGTAAGACACTCAATATAACTCATACTGTGATGTTAGATCAAAGGATGGAAATGGAAAGTTTAAAAGAAGTGGCAGAACGAATGCATTAGAAGCATGGAGGTACAGGTTTAAAAAGACATCAGTGTAACAAGGATACAGATCCATCTGACTTGCTATGAGGCCAAGACAGTTTCAGGAAAAGAAATCATTCCTAAGGAAAAAAGAATGTCTCCAAAAGCAGACCCTTCAGCTGAGTTGAACAGATCAGTTCTATAGCACAGGGGGTAAAAATTCCTCAGAGTTAAAAGGAGGAAGCCAAATTTTTTGTTATTATTCTTTCTTTGAGCAAGACAATATGCAAAAAAAAAGTTTCTTACAGGAAACAATGTAAAAAATGGTCTAAGTACACTTGGACCCAGTAGCAGCTAGCTCTCGTGACTGAACTAGACAACCAAAAAGACACAGGACAAACAGTTGAAGAAGCCAGGGAGAGAAAATATAGAACTACAGGGTCTTTAGTGACTGAAAGCCAATTTCTCTATATGGAAAATGAATCCCATGCCATAGATTAAAAAGTAAAACTCTGCATTTAACTTGCTTAGTGTCTCTATCTGTAAGCTTGAGGAAAACCTTTATTTTCTCATAAAAGGTATCTGTTGAATTTTTCAAAGAATGTTGTCAAGAAGACAGCTAGCTATCACATCAGAGATTCATAGAATGGTTTGGGTTGGAAGGGACCTTAAAGCTCATCTAGTTCCAACCCCCCTGCCATGGGCAGGGACACCTTCCACTGGACCAGGAAGCTCAAGGCCCCATCCAACCTGGGGCAGCCATAATTTTGCTGGGCAACCTGTGTCAGTGTCTCACCAGCAGAGAGCTTTCTAGTATCTAATCTAGATCTACCCTCTGTCAGTCTAAAGCCATTCCTCCTTGTCCTGTCATTACATGCTCTTGTAAAAAGTCCCTCTCCAGTTTTCTTGGAAGTCCTCTTTAGGTACTGAAAGGCTGCTCTAAGGTCTCCCCTGAACCTTCTTCTCGAGCCTGAACAACCCCAAGTCTCTCAGCCGGTCTTCATAGGAGAGGTGCTCCAGCCCTGTGATCACCTCTGTGGCCTCCCCTGGACTCACTCCAAGTCCACATCCCTCTTGTGTTGGGAGCCCCAGAGCTGAACACAGTACTGCAGGTGGGGTCTCACGAGAGGAGAGTAGAGGGGCAGGATCACCTCCTTTGACCTGCTGGTCACGCTTCTTTTGATGCAGCCCAGGACACAGTTGGCTTTCTGGGCTGCAAGCCCAGAAAACTGAAGCCGGCTTATGTTGATCTTCTCATCAACCAACACCCCCAAGTCTTTTTCCTCAGGGTTGCTCTCAATCCATCCTCCACCCAGCCTGTAGCTGTGGTTCGGATTGCCCCAACCCACATGCAGGACCTTGCACTTGGCCTTGTTGAACTTCATGAGGTTGGCACTGGCCCACCTCTCGAGCCTGTCAAGGTCCCTCTGGATGGCATCCCTTCCCTCCAGCGTTTTGACCGCACCACACAGCTTGGTCTCATCAGCAAACTTGCTGACCAAAAGTAAGTCTTGGCTACTCTTCTAAAACATAACATGCCTTAGAGAGTTTATAGGCATACAAGTGTTCAGCAAAGAAACATTTTCCACCCATGGGTAAATTTATTTGTATATTCCTTATTTAAAGTTATGAGAGGTCTAAGGAACTGCAGCTTTTTATCACCTCAAGATTAGGTCAGGATTGATCAGGGAGGAGTGGAATTTATTACTGCAGTAGAAAAATGAAACAAAATATTTTTAAAAAGGATGCAACTCAAAAGAAGCATGATGACTATGTACAAGACATTCAAGGATTTCAGGTAATATTTAACTAGAAGGACAACAAATGCATCTGCACAAACATCTGGATGCACGTATATACACCGTGAAGAGAACAGCTCTCAGTGCTCCACATTCAAACTCAGACTGAGTGAACACAAACTCTTACAAGACAAAGGTCTAGGTATGGGGGAAACAGAAGGACCACAGCAGACATGTACCGGGCACTACAACACTCCAAAAAAAGCACTTCACATAAGTAATCCTAAAAGAGTTTCATGGATGTAAGGGCAAATTTTCAGTCACATCTCTTTAACCAAAGAGTGGAGAAGGAGAAAAGTTGCATTTTCTTTCCCTGCATTACTCCAACCATTTAATTTCTATTTTGCTGCTACTTAAAACTGAGAAAGGATACTGTAGTTATAAATTACCCTACAGAAAAACCCCAGTCTCTCTAGGGGAGAACTCCAGTGGAGACTCTCCATGCTTCTGGTGAGCTAATGCCAACTTATGTTTCTAACCTAAGAGGCTGAAGATTCCCTATCACCATCTGAAAAAAGAACATTGGAAATTGATTTGTAAATGGGATAACCGGTAACTGATCTAGTCACTTGTACAAGCAGTCATGAAGAGAGAGGGACAGAGCATGCAGAGGGAATCACCTGCTGCCTGGGATACGGTGGAGAGGAAGGTGGAGTGGAAGAAGAGAGCATGATGACTTTTTTGGGGCAGGTCCGAGAACATTCCTTATGCCTCATCTTTTTTTAAAACAGAAAAAGAAAAAAAAAATCATAACAATGGTACAAAAGAGATAACATCACCATTGGCTTTGTTGAGACAGGCCAGAATGCATGGACAGACAGACTGTGATCTTGAGGTCACGCATGTCACAAATGACCTAAAGACACATTTTATCTGAAGCTGAAAGACTTAAGTTTTTCACCCATAACCACATGATCATATGTCCACTTGACAGATACTTCTACTGGCAGCCAATGAACAGGTGCTTACACCAATCATCAATTAAAACAACAGTTTCTGATTCAAGGTCTTACACTAAGTGAAAGGTACAACTTCGAACTCTCCATACCACAGTTGGAATGCTCTTTGCTTCATGAAAAATTACTTATTACTGTGCTTTACAATGGTTAAAAATATCCATCCTGTTGACCTAATTTCTCTTGCTGACAGTTCATTAGCAATAGAATGCAAGTCACAAAGTTCTGTTCACAACTTCGCATCTCTCCTCTAGCTTACAGATACTAAACCATCTCAGGCAAGTTAAACTCCACTGAATTCTACTAGAACAGAAATACAGCTGGTTTATAGCCAAAATGCAGCCACATCTAATAGTCTGAATATTACACAACACACACACTATCATGTGTCCTCATGATGAGAGTCCTCATTTTAATATGTCAGAAAATATGCCTTTCTAGTTCTCTACTTCCTTATTATATACAGTCTTTTCTCCACCACTTCTTGACTATTAATGTACCTTCTGCCTGTTCATTACTGCCCTTACAGCTGAGCTGGCATTAACATCTGTTTGGGTGTTCTCTTCCCTTTCAGAAGAAAAAAAATCAGCTCTTCATTTCAAACAGATGCTACAAGCAGCTTAAACTGAAGCACATAACCTCGCACTGAAGCGGATGAGGAACGTTTATATGCTGTTTCAAAAGGCTCCACTTTGAAGCCACCGATTTCTAGCTGAAAGAGTGATAACACTTTCAACCACTACAGCTGCTCGTGGATTTTCAGCTGACCATGGCCAAGTCTGCATTTCAAATTTTGAAACTTTCACAAACTCATGTATTCTTCCATGGCAGATCTCAGAATACGACACTGTATAGGCATATGAAGTTCAGTCCTCCAGCAGGATGCATTTCTGAGCATGCAAACACAAAGATGGCTATAGGAAAGAGAAAAGATATATCATAGACTTCAATAAAAAATTAAGTAGGAAAAACAGTATTTGCAGAAATCATTGGTGGTTTATGTTCTCTTCTGTTGAGATTTCAGCTCCTGCTGGCTGTGGTCATCTCAGTCATTGCATATCTTTGAAAACCACACTTCCAACAGAGTTACTGCTGCACTTTAATCCCACTTCAGGGAACTATCTCAAAAGAACAAGCATCAGACCTCCAGAGGCAGAAAAGATGTGCACCAAAAGACATGTGATCTCCATCTTACAAGCATCTTTGTACACATCAGTGATTTAAACTTGCAGCTGTTAGGAGACCTATAAAACTATGGCAGAAAATGTTGAAGGCCATAAACTGAGAGTCTGGAAAGCCAGGACAAAATTCCATTTAGAAGGCTCATCTCACATTCCATACCCAAACATTCAGATTCTCTTCTGGATAGACCATATGGCTTTCCAATGGCTTCATGATCACTGAGATGAAAGCAGCAGAACACACCAAGATGTTTTTATACAAGTAGGCATTCATTTGAGGAGATTAACCACCACACCATGAAACACAATCCAGCTTTTTTAGGAGATATTGCCATCACATAAATTACACACATTTTCATTGTGCACATACACTTAACAGTATCCTCATGCATTACAAGCTGCTGGTGAGGTGCTCATAAGTGCACAAACCCAATTTTGGCAACACATAACAACATTCCCAAAGTGCAGCTTAATAAAGCAAATTTTGTAATCCAATTCAAGAGGAAAATGCAGGCCACACAATATGCTGCAAGCCACAGACTAGTGAGGTTTTCAACCTCCTTGATCTTTTGAAGGTTCTCCCTTTCTCAGAGAGGTATCATTAAAGGTTTTTTGATGATAGTAAAAACTGCTTCAGAACAGATTCTGCCAGGACTTCACTCTTTCTAGGAATTCTGTCTTAGCAAGCCACCTCTATGACAAACATTCTGCCTTACAAGCTCATTGCAACTGCTGGCCTCATAACTTTTAACTCCAGGGCAAAGCAAGATTCTAGGCCTAAACCGAAAAGCAAGTACAGCCCAGGAAGTCCATCTGACAGACACTGGCAGGCAATAGCCCCAGGCAGATGTAAATCTTCCACCTAAACTGGCATTCCAACCCACACCACCTCCTATGCAACTGTGTGGTTTCCCTCCTGCAATCACTCATATGCTTTTACAGTATACCTTCCTCTTCCACACAGTTTCCAAGATGCGGGAAGGACCAAACCTATCAATCACAAGACGTGAAATTGCCCTTCTCCCAGCTGAGGATCTCAACTTCTTTCTGCCTACTGGCAAGAACGTTAGGCAACCTGTGGTTTTCCTTCCAATAACATGTCACCACTTTGTTCCCTTAGGAACTGCTTTGTTCCTCTTCAAAGGACTCCAGCAGAATGTATTTGCTATGTTATATATCTTAAGCACAGTCACTGGCAGAAGTTTTTGCTCATAATTCTGATACTTGTGCCAAACAAGAGAACCCTTTCCCACAGCTTCATGAACAACTCTTCTGAGTTGTCTCCTTAAATTGTCAGGAGCAATACTACTCCTTTATAGCATCTCCAATAACACGCACTGGTACCCAGCACCAACTCCGCTGTTGGAAATCTGTGGCCCAGGAAATAGCTTTGTAGCTAGAGTGCCCAATGTCACTGTAGAAAGCTGATTCAGTACTGTAGAAAGGTACAGTCTCACAGCTACCAGATTCTGTACGCCTAAGCAACCAGAATGAGGAATCTCAGCAGCTTGACGAAGCACTGCTTCAACAACTTCCTGCAGGATGGATTTCTGTTCAAGTTCAGCAAAGCTGGCTGCTTGGCTCAAGTGGATGGATGGCTTCCTATCTCAGCTCATCTCTGATCTGTTGAGAATAAATGGTTCAATACACACCCATGGCTTCTGAATGAAGACAACTGATGTTCTTCATTTCCACAGGCAAGTAATAAGGAACCTCTGGAATAGGGACTGTGACAATTGTTTCTTTGATCCTACTTCATCCTGCAGATTTTGCATCCAGGAAACCCAGTTTTGTTCTTCACCATTTCAGTTATCAGATGAAGAGCACTGCAAATCCAGCATGAAACCTGGACTGAAGAACCAATCATCTTCTGTTGATGCAGTAAAGCCTGTCAAGGAAAGATCATCTCCAGGTGCAATCTTGAGAGGGAAATCACCCATAAAAGGCAATCACTGTCAGTGTTGAATAAAATAATTTAAGTCCTCCGAAAGTACAATTGTTACAAAAAGATTATTCAGAGATCTGGCCTACATTGCTGCCTCTGTGGATATTCTACCAATGCAAAGGGAGACCAGAAGGATTTCACTACCACCACCCCACTTTTTTCTTTAAATTGTGTAGTTCAGGTATAAATAAGGACAAACTCAAGAACAAACTGCTCTTTGGTGAGGAGAAAATCCTTATCATAAAAGCAGGAAACAAAAGGTTGTCCTTTTTTTTTTTTTTGATCTATTATAAAAGGATGACAGTAAGAACTTGTGGTTCACCATAAAGACTAATTATAAAGCTGTCGTAAAGTTTCAACAGCAGATTCGAACAGAAATCTCAAGGCTGCAGGGATATGATCTTTTCCAAGCGCTAAAACACAAATCTTCATCCTTCTGAGCTGGGAAAAGCAACCAGTGCAATCCAGTTTTCCTTTTTTTTGTGGGCAAAGATAAGCAGTGGTCATCAACTGACTTAATATTGTACAGCCATATTATGTTCTTCTGTATCAGGTCTTTGGGTATTCCGCCTTTATGTGGGAAGTATTCTCAAAAGACAAAAATTTGCCTTATTCATGGATGATGTGTATCCATCTGAAAGTGCTCATCAGCCTATAAAGAAGATTTTCATAAGACAGAAAACACTGAGTCAGGAAACCTAAACATAATGCTGCCATTTTTAAGACTCTCGTGACAGTCCTACTGACAACAGTTCTTCTGGCTTGGGTCTTCTTCCTTGGAGACATATCTTCTAGATCATGGCAACAAGTCATGACATGCAGAATTGTGCTGAATGCTTCAAATGTGAATATCACCATGAATCCTTAATCATACGCAACAGTGAATTTCCAAACTAATGACACTTTCTTCCTCTTGACTCCAAAGTATGCTCTGATTAAACTGCAACCAGAAAGAAGCAGATGACGTTTCTCCATATTACGGCTGCCAGAAAAGTATCTCTCAGTACTCTCAGAAGCAAGAGGAGGCCATTAACACAGGGAAACAGTGGAAGCAGAGTAAGTCAGTGAGGTAAGTATCCCTATCTCCCTGAAAAGACTGTCTGTCAGAAGCCTTCGTTGCTGAAAGTACATGGCTGAAATAAAAACACTGGCTATGACAATGGTCCAAAACACAAGAGAGAAAATAAAATTTGATACCTGATGATTTTTCTGCTAGTCTGAAACCATCTGTGGCAGCAAACCTAAAATTTCCTTAATTCACAGTAATAGAGGCATCTGCAATGCAATGTATGTAAGAAGTTGGCAAGGAATGCTACATTTGTCAAAGAGAAAGGACAACCACAGTGAAGTCTGTAACTGCAGAACATAAGATTTCACATGTGAATAGCAAAACTGACAATACTATTTATATCAAAGAAGAGCTTTAATATCATAGATGACATGACACCTTTTACCTCACCGGTTGTGACAATAGCTTATATTTTAAATCTAAGAAAACACAGAAAAATCTAGATATTCTATAGGCAAGGTTTCTACTGAAACATCCACCAAAACCCTAAGGTAGCTGAAACTATGAGAAGGCGGCAGGAAAAATTTGACAAAGTGCTTTTGAAGCATTAAACCATGCACCATTACCAAAGGGTGATGTTGATCTTATTAACCAAAAGATAAATTATTTTAAGTAAGACTCACACAAGGTGCTGGAGAAGGATTGGTTTAAAAACAGGACAGTGATAGCTGGTGTTGGGTGCAGGCAATGTATTGTATTCATAATCGGTTTCTTTACCTGTTTCCACTGGGGTATGGGAGCAAGACGGCCCTGCTCTCGTCTGCTGGATGGCTGGTTGTGAACACGTTCTTGATAAGGCAGGACAGGGTGCTGCATGCAGGGTGGTGGGAACAAGGGACCAAGGAGGAAAGATAAAACAGTAAAGGAAACTCAAAAAAGCCAAAGGAGTGGGACACAGAGTAAGACAGACAAACATTCAAGAAAAAAAAAAAAATAGGGTAGGGGAGAATCTATTTAGCAACTAAAATATATAAAAAGGAAAAAAGAAAGCAAAAATGGGAAACTACACATATTTTCGTCCCTTCTCTTTATCTTCATTGTTTCTTCAAATCAGCCTGGTTATTCCAGCCATGTGTAGAGGCTGAGAAACATGATTGGTAAAGAGTAGGAGAAACACCACCATTCTAAGGTTGTGTTGTATTTCTAACACTGATGTGCAGTGTAGAGTAGACATACTTGACCGAGCTTTGAAGTAGCAAGGTCAGGTCCCGCTCAATCTGGTCATGACAGCACAGAGCTTGGCACAAGCTGTGAAGACAAACTAAGCAGCAGAGCAAGAACTCAGGTCCTTAAACCATAGCGAGCCTTATACTGCTGACACTGCACTGCTGGCAGTAGCTTGAGGTGACTCAATCTAACGTTGAAGACAACTACCCAGCAGCTGCAGTAGTTCAGATACCACCCCGAATAACCAGCAGTTATCAGGAAGCCTGACAGAAATAGCCTGATTGCAAAGAAGCTCCCAGGCATTTACCTGCTGCACTTACATGCACATGAAAAACTTAACCACAGTTCACAAGTACAGATGTAACATGGCATGACAAAGTTCACAAGAAATTAAATGATCATTCTCAAACGTTAGAGTTGGAATGTTTCTGGAAGCTTTTAAACAGCAATAGTAGTTATAAAAGAAATCTAATTGCTTGTGAAAGAACTTACATAAACAGGCAATAACAAAGAAATAGACTTTTATTAGGAAGTTCTCCAGCCCATACTCCTAAATTTTCAATTTTTCTTTTTTGAGAAAGCTTCACTCTTCCCTAGGAAAATCTTTGAAGCAGAGAAGTGCCACTAGCATCCAGTCTCAAGGAATGCACGTTATCATTCATGATTTTGCTCCTTACTTCCAAGAGGTTTTATTATCCGTCTCCTACCTGTCTTCGTAAGCTTGAGGACTGCACTGGTGCATTCTCCTCAAACTTGGCCAGTAGCTGGGTTGCCATAGACTTGACTTTGTTCTGATTCCCAATGGCAGCATCAATTCTCCTCTCCGTCAGGGCGCTCACCAGTGTGGGCCTTTCTTCTCTGTAGCTCCGTGGGATGTCCTCCTAACAATCAGTGATATCAAAATTTGACAAGATATAACTGGATCACTTTTTCCTCTCTACTCCTTTGCTGTAATAGGTTTCCAGCACTATGGAAAACAAATCTATTAGTCTGCACCTGAAAGCTCAAATTTCAAGTTCCTTTGGCATGTCATCAAAAGTTCTATTAAGCTTTCCTTATCTTTTCAAACTTATTTGATACATTTACCAATCAAAGAGACCACAGCAGAAACACTTCCATGAATCCTTTGACATAAAGCAAAGGCCTATCTCTAAACCTTCATTGACAACTCAACACACTAAATTTTGACTCAGTTGTAGCTATTTGCCTATAAGCATTCCAACTGAAGAAGTGCCTTATGGGGCATGCTAGAAATGAATAAAGCTTCTGTCTATACTGCATTACCTTACTAAATGAAAGTTTTATTCTTGGTGTCCTCACATCAAACCAAAGTAAACTGCAGCAAAAATAGAACATGAGGGAATTGCAACCTTTCAGTTGTTGTGTACTATTCCTTCACAAGCATCAGTTAAATATTTACACTACAGATATGACAAAGTGCGACCACTGAAGAATTAATTTTTATCTAAAAAAATAATCTTATATAAACCCTGTCTGCACATACAAAATGAAAGGGCTGAAGTAGGAAAAAGAACCTACCATGTTTTCCTCCCTGACACCTTCTTCATTGTAATACTTACATCCTCAGATTGGCTGGTTTTCCTCCTCTTTCCTGCACCGTCCAGTTCCTTTTCTTTTTTGTCCTGAAAAATGGAAGAAGGAGGGAAAATTAAAAAGGATTCTCATACCTTTCTGGCCTGAGATAAATTTCATCAATGTAGTTAAATAAGCTTTCTAATGCAACTGATTAATTCTCTGGGCTCATACTCCATTTGTTTAAGAACAGGGTTTTTTCCTGATCCTCCTTAAGGGATTCTTACCTTAAAATTGGACATTCTTCAACACTTTCAACTAATTGGGAACTGAGTAAAAAGTTATGTTCCAACACAAAATGTGTTCCCAAATACCACCAACAAGGCTGGGATTTTAAGGCTGAAATATACTACTAATTGAGAATACACATTACAGATGTAATTCTGCAGTTATAAATAGTATGCGCTATCCCATACCAAAAGCTGATGAACACCTGGTCTCTTGTAAACACACAGCAAATACACTTATACATGCACTTCTGGTACCAGCTACTTGGACAGCAGCCTAAGAGACACAAGTGGTATCAAGACTGTGGTACGGCTACCTTTGGAGTGCGTTTCCGAGAGATGCTTTGTCCCAGTTTACTGAGAAAAGAGATAGGTGACTTGGTACTGGCAATTAGGGCAGCTTTTTCTTCTGCATTCAGGTCCAGACTATCTGTTAGCAAAAAAATGTAGGACAAGGGAATGCCAAGAATTCTTTTCCATGGTGCTATTATTAAATACACAACTGAAGGACTTGCTGATTTATTTTAACTTAATACTTTTCATGAATTCTTAGTATAATATTATTTTAATGCCCAGAATTACTACCCTGCTCAGCTACTCTGCTTTTTCATTCTGCCAAAATCAATTCTTCTTTCAGAGTTTATAACCATCCAGAATAAATATTATGTTTGTTTACTATGTTTACTTTCATATTTGAAGAGCATCATGATCATCAATATTCTTACAAAGAGTTCAGAGTTTTGGAAATAATACCTGACACACGCTATATTTTTTAAAATGATAAGACTTGAATTAAGATCATCAGTAGCAAAGTTGTAACAACATTATTAATATTTAAAAGTAGGTCATATTGATTTGTGTCAGGCAATTGCATCTTTCTGTTCTGATCAACGATCTTTCATTCCTCACTGGCCTGAAGTTAGTCTCATCATTCATGGATGGTGAAGAGTTATAAAACTTAGCCAGTGTTTTGAAATTACCTACTAAGCAACTACTAGCAAGGCATCTCACATTAGCTAAGGCAGATGAACCCCTAAGAACAGCAAGAAAGCAGAAAAGTTATCTAGTAGTGCTGAAGTGAGTTTAGAACTTTTGAGGACATTCTTTGTTTTAACTCTTTCTTCTCCCCTGATACTACTAACATGGTATTTATCAGCACCAATAAGAAGTCTTCTTGTAATGTAAAATTAGGGAATGACTAGTATGAGTTCATGCAGAAGCAGCATGAGGATAACTGAAGCACACATGTTCACCCTGAAGCTGTCTTTGAATCTGACAGACATGCCCCAAACTCCTTACCACTGGAGGGGATGGTGTCTTTGAACATCTCATAGAACTGTGTGAGGTACATCACCATCGAAAGTTTATCTGGCTCTCCAACAGATGCCATTTCCTTTCCAGTCATAATGGGACATATTCCAAACTCTTTTTCAGCGATGTCAAAGGCCAGCTGGTTATTCTTCTCCACGTTGCGCTCATCCAGAGAATCAAAGTCTCTGCAAAGGGCAGAAAGAGGGTATGCACTGAATCAAGTAGAAACCAGACTTCTGAAAGAACTTGTGGATCCATTTTCTTTCTTTTTTCCCTCCCACCAAAATCTCTCAAATTTATTTGCCAGCAACCTTTTCGTACTGCAGAGTTGATGCTACTTAATTGTGGTGAACTTTGGCTCAAATTGAATTTTTTTTTCATTTTTTGCTCCTTCTCCAAACCCAGTTTTTTCTTTAAAACTTTATTATCCTCTGAAATGTATCTTCACTTCTTCCTTTGCTGGAAAGCTGTAGTGTTTTCCCCTGATAAAATCT
This sequence comes from Nestor notabilis, assembly GCF_000696875.1. NCBI lineage: Eukaryota > Metazoa > Chordata > Aves > Psittaciformes > Psittacidae > Nestor > Nestor notabilis. Next base: position 48,623 of record NW_009934123.1, on the reverse strand, counting down.
TTTGTGTGCTTGGAACTAAATTAAATCTTCACTTTTATCCCACTTTTTTCTTGACAGATACATATTTTCATTCTGCTGGCTTTTCTCAAAACTTGTAGAAATACATAAAAAATATATAAAAAGCTATAGCTTGTAGAGAGTTATATAAACCATTTTAAAAGCTATCTGAGCTCCCCACAAGCTATATAGCTGCTAAACAGAGGACATGAATAGAGAAGTAATTCAGTGCACATGGAAGGGAATAACCATGTCATTTTTCAGCATGCTTTACATTGGATTATTTCTTTAAATACCCCTCTAGCATTTACTTTTTCTAACGTCCTCTTGGGAAGTTGAAGCCATTTCAGACTTTAATTACCAGGCTCTTTGCTACTGTTACTTCTTCCAGCCAGTGTTTTCCCATTCTAGAATCTAAGCACTGTTTTATCCCATATATCATGTAAGAGGACTCCTCTCATTCACCCAATCAGCATAGTAGCGTACAAGCAGTAGCAGTATCTCTTTTTAGACTGTGGGTCACTACTTCCAAAAAGAGCAGCCTAAAAATCTTTATAAAGAGCTACTGTTATACAGGAGATTTATAAAGGGCTGGGTAGAAACTTGTTCACAAGAAACTATGAACTATACCTAACTTCACAGAGGAAAGAGCTGTCAGTCAATAATGCTTTCCAGTCAATAGCAATTTGAAGCTTAATTCTGCCTAATCATCCAGAAGGGAAAACGACAACACATTTATCTTCATATTCATCATCTATTATGACCTTCCACTCTGCTGGTGAATCACATTAGTTTCTATCAAGCTTAAGTGAATTATTTTCCATCCATTTCTCCATGCATTGCCCCAGTCAGTTCCAAGTATCACCAATGATCTGCCCTTTCTCGTTATTCAAAACAGAGAGTTACTCACATTAAGTCTGGACGGTATCTGTGGATAATGGCACACAAAGCTAGGCCACTTTTCCATGACATTGTGAGATCTGTCACATTAACACCAGCATATCCATCAGTCTGCCTCTGGCACCAACTGAGCAATTTACTAGAGCGAGCTACAGACTCTGTAAAAAGAAATCAATCACATTTTAAAATAGAAACACACAATGTCTTTTTCAGGAATTCTAAATACAACATAAACCCCGCTAACCAACAAATAAAACCTCCATGCAAGCAATAAGCTCCTTCTACAATAGGCAATACAGGACAGAATTCTAAATTAATTTTTTTTTAAAGATTGTTCATATCCATTTTAGATCCAAGAAAGAATTTTTAATTTTCTAAAAAGTACCTAAATGATAACTTGCCAGGCTTTTCACCCTGGCCCTTGTTATAGAGCCCCAGGAATTATAAAGCAGTCGCAAAGGCTTGTTAAATATGATCAAAAGGATATACAGTAGCACAATCCTCTCTAAAGCCCAGATATATTATTTCTAATGGAAGAACTACAAATATATTTCTGCAACTTTTTCTTTTCTCTTGAAAGCTTTCCTTTGAAAGCACTGACCTGTTTTGACCTTGCCTTACTGCAAGATCTGGTAAGATTACAGCCTAAAGGGATGAGATTGCAGGGCAAAGAACAAATCAAAAGACTACATAGCTATTCAGCAGTGAAAGGGAGGCTTAGCAGCAAAGCACTATTCTGAGAGTCCCCAGACACTATCTGGGCATCCGAAGGCAAGGTATGCAGAAGAAAAAGTTCAACATAGCACTCAGGGTACAGGACAAGTAGACAGACACTGAAATGCTTATCACAAGGCATCTAACTCTCAGAATAATGCAAGCAAAGCGAGTTTCATTTGGTTAAGCTAAAAAATGAGATTAAGGAAAGCATGAACATGAAAGACTGCATGAGAAATACCTTCTATGTTTGTAAGAATTCTGAGTTTCCTGTTAGAATGAATTCAAGATAAGCTTTTGCCGTCTAAGTAAGGACATTGTTACAGGATAAAGGAGGTGAAAAGAAATGCTTGTATAAGCAAATATGCTTAGAAATTTAACCACATTACTAAGCAAGGGAAATTAGGCAAAGAAAATATATTTACACGTTAGTGGAAACTTGAAAGATTGTAAAATCAGAATGTTGATGAAACAACTGCTAGATACAATTTCTAAACTGAAAGAAACTGGTTAAATAATACTCTGCAGCCCTTCTGCTCTATGGTTGCTGCACAGGTCCAGCTCCGGAATACCAAAAGGAATAGAACAGTAGCTAGGCCTACCATTCCGAGTCAGCTTTGGTGTCCTGGAGTTCACAAAGTTCTCTATTTCCAGGTGAATGTCTTTCAAGTCTCCTGTATTATACAAGTGGCGTACCTAAAATATCATAAATAATTAAAAATTACCAACATGCTATGCACCCAAGATCCATACAGAAAGAGCTAGAGAACAAGGAGCCATCCTAAAGGAGGACAACAATTATTATGCAACAGAAATCTCTAGTCCAAGAACTAGAACACAACAACAACCAGCTCATCAGTGCTGAACAGTCTAGCTGACTGCTGCTCTGTGGATACCAAATTGCAATGACAAACTGCTATACTAGATTATCACCAAAAATTGCACATGCACACAAACTCAAATCTATTACTGCAGCATGGTTACAACTTTCAAAATCAAGAATTCCTCAAAAGGAATTTGTTTGTACCAAGTACAGAGGTCTACTCTTGACTGGCAGATCTGCTTTTCACCGCCTCCACATTACATTGCAACATAAGGTCACTATCTGTTCCCAAAACATTAGCACAGCTTCGCACCACGACACCAGAGATTACAAGCATTCAGAAGCACCATTTGTCCAGTTACCTGCTGTGGCCGCAAGAAGTTGACGTTGATATTGGGATACCGTGTGGCAGGATCAATGCTGTAATGGCTGAAGTTTTTACTCACATTCTCAGGTGTGGTCTGAGGAAGTAGCCTATAAATGCTTTCCCTTAGGAAAACAAGATCGAAGAAAAAAATATTTTGGTTTTGTTTTGGGTGGTTTGGTTTAGGTTTTGCGGTGGTTTTGGTTGTTTGTGTTTGGTTTTGCTTTGTTTGGGGGGCTTTGGTGGTGGGGTTTGTTTTAAGACATGAATCACTACTAATACAGCTAAGTAAATTCTGTAGAGATAACCATTCAGATCAGAAATCTAACCACTTCAGGACACCGACAGCTGAAGATTCAGTATATTAAAATCTGCAATTTAATAGAACTCCAGAAATCAAAAGGGGGGAAGAAAACAATACATTAAAAGCATAATCTGAAAGGGTTCCCCAGTACAATATGGACATTTAGACACTGAAGCGACTCAGGAAAACAGCCACCAAGGGGACTAGAGCATTTGCCCTGTAAGGAGAGGCCAAGGGAGCTTGGTTTGTTCAGCATGCAGAAGAGAAGGCTCAGGGAAGATCCTATTGCTCTCTCTTAAAACATCTGATGGAAAGGTGATGGAAGCCTGGCTCCAAATACAATATTATCAACTTCATTTTTCTTAAATTCAAACCGATGTAGTTTTAAGTATCTGTTGTGCCATTTTTAAAATTCTTAAAATTATACTGTGGTTCCTGATGGTCAAAAGCTGCAGTTGCTTATGTTTAAAATAGGTTCTACTACCTGTTGCTTTTAGTTACTCCACCTTTTAATTACCCGAGTTCTGATTTCTAAGAGATCACCTTGGGTCATCAAAACAACACACAACCAAAGATAACAAAAACATCAAGAACTAAATACGCCAGACAAGATGTTGTTTAGCTTACATGAAACAAAGTGACCAACTTAGGAGAATATGAAATAAAAGCAGGTGACAGCTTCCTTAAAAGGAAATCATAAAAGATCTTTGTAAGATAATAGGAGATGGGAAAATAAATTTGTCTCTGGTACTTTAAAGGCACCTATAACTTCATCTGGTTTGCTACTGCAAGGCTGGTGACCATAAGTCAGGCTCACTTCCTCCATATAATGCCAATAAGCACCAAGAAAAGATTCTTCATCTCATCTTTTTTAAAACTGGAAGCAAGAACAGAAATGTTGCTGCTTATTCCTCTATAAACATACTTCAGTTTATCAGCCCCTTAAGAATTTTTTTCTTCAACTGAATTATACCCAAAAGCATTCTCATACAAATAGTGAGAATCCATCTCCCATTCTAGCTATTTGTACTAGAAGAAACTGGAATGAATTATGAGATGTTGAAAGATTAGATTATGACTGAAAGTGTATTCATTTGCTCTATTACCTCTCTGCGAGAACTTCCAAAGGACTAGCACCGAGTGACCAACTTCGTACCATCCAAGCAGAGTCCATTGCAGCCAAAAATCCCCTGGCTATTCCAGTTCCCATTGGCCAAAATGGCTAATATTATAGTTTAAGAAGAATGGGGAAAAAAAGAAAAAGAAAAAGAAAAAAAAAAAACAGAGAAAGGAAAAGCAGCAGTTAGGGAAAGTTTTAAACAAATATCAAGAATATATTCAGATGGTAATCTGCTGGGAAACTATAGTTCAGTAATTAGCTGAATGCTCTACTCCCACTGGGCTAGAGGAAGCCAGATGTATGATGAACTGCCCATGAGCTCCCCCCAAAGCCCATGTTCCTCCATTTCCAACAACAGTTCCTAGCCTGGAGTGCCTTAACAGCTTTCTCTTCAAGACTGTACTTTTTAACCAGCTACAAAATGCAACATATTAACAGGTCTACAGTAGGCTCTATACAGAGTCTAATCATCCCAACAAGGAGTAGAAAAACACAACTTCAAAACAACCTGCACATTTTCTTAAGCAAGATTATTACCACTGTAATTATCCTGTTTTCCCAACACTCCACCGTTCCCTCAAACAGCAGCTTCCTTTACAGTAACTCCCTTACAGGCAACACATATTTCAAGTGATGGGTGCTATGGCTTGTGCTTACGCTTCAATTCACTGCTTACACACAAGTTTAAAACACAAACCTCTAAGAGACTGTCCCCAACCAGGGCCACAAGTAACTGGTGGCCATTCTGCTCTCGCACTAGGGCTGCGTTCTCCGATGCATACATGCATGTAAAGTCAAACATGGCCACATCTGGCTGACCATAGTGATTGATGGCAAAGTCCAGTGATGGCAGCTGCTGATTAGTGGAGAAGTCAGCTGCTTCTCTGGCATAGTTTAGCAGAGCCTCCTGGTCCACATTCTCCCGCGAAAGTAGCAACTCTGTGTCAGCGTAATCCTGCCAAAACCACAAAAGTAGAAGTGAAACAGACAAATCTGCAAGTTAAAATTTTAAGACTGGTATATAGAGTAGTTGGTATTAAAATGCTGACAAACCCACTGATACAAGTTTGCCCTCTAATGTCTTTCATTTCTGTGTTTATGCTTCCAAGAGAAAATTTGTAAATCTTTTATTGCAAACAGTAATCAATCTTGCTAGCATTTCTGACTGTGAAAGGGCTAAGAAACTCCTGAGCATTTCTCTTCACATGCTTTTTAGACAAAAGGCATGAGACCCCAGTCCTTCTTCATTTGTTTGTGACTTCAGAATGTAAGTATCTAGTGTTGGAGAAGATCATTTCTCTTAAGATAATAAGCCAAGATGGACAGTTGACACTTCTTACCCAGCTTCTACCAGAATAAGATTTAGGTAAATTTCCAATGCTTTTTTTTTTTTTTCCATTTCCTGCTTGTTCATTCCCATAAAATGAGGGAAGCTCAACTAAATGATCAAATATTCTTTAAGCATACTTTATATTAACATAAATGAAACCTTAAAATCTACAGAGAGAGAAAAATATTGGAGAGGATAGGTCTTGTGACACTCTTCTGATGTTTTCAAATATTTTAGGAGGACATTAACCACATACTGCTGTTCTAAAATACACCTGTACAAAAACATTATACAGTGGAAGAGCAGCACGTTTCCCTTCTTTCAGCGTACTGAAAGCAAATAGTTCCAAGAAAAATCTTAGTTTAGAGATAATACAGGAAAAGGCAATACCCACATGCCGTATCACTCCTTTTTCCAGCAAGCTCTGTTTTTTGGCAGTCATGACAAAGTAGTGTGTATCATCTTTGTAGTAGACAATGTTCTCCAAGTCAATACCTTGTGACAAAACAAAAGACACAGTGGTGAAGGTACAAGTTACATAAAACACAAGAGCTCTATTGGAAGAAAGTGAACTGAAAGCATGTGGTTAGAAAGCCTTTGAGAGAGAACACCAAGCGGCTTTCTCCAATGCTTTTGATGGCTTCGAAATCTGAATCTTCAACAAAACCACAAACAGCAATTTTACCTGCATATAGCTTTCTATTTAAATATAGTTGTCATCACGGTTTGCATTCAGGTGTAGAGTACAAGAAGATGAACTCAAGATTCAGACTTTTCCTATTTAGGGTTCAGATTGCCTGAATACTATCAGGGAAATAAATTCAGCACTTCTGAACAAGAATGACACATATCTGAATGATACACATCTGCTTTATACAGCTGCACGAAACAGCTGTAAAAATGAAGAAGTCAGATTTCAGAGACACCAGTGACTGGTTTCCTTGCACAAGATGTTCATTTATTGATTAAACTTGATACCCGAGTTACAAAGTTGGATTAATAAAACAAAACAGTTTTCAATGGAAATCTGGCAATCCCTGGCAAACCTGTGGCTTCTCGCAGATCCTGGAAGAACTTCTGGTTGAAAATAAAGGCCACGCCACTGATCTCTTCTACTTTGGCTTCAGCTGTGGTGTTGCGATTGATGAAGTTTGCTGTGATAGCAATTGCCAGTTTACCACGGAACTCTTTTCGGCGAAACCCTATGGGAAGGATAAAGTAGTATCGCTGAAAAATAGAACACACCTTCAGAGAAGGCTCAGCATGCCAGAGACAAGTGCCCTCACAAAATAAAAAGAGAGAATGGATTTGATTAATTAAAAACTCCTCCACAGAGACAGTGACAATTGCTTCATAAGAAAAATAAAAGCTCTTCTCTTTCTTATTTCTTTTCCAAAAACTGCAACTTGCATCAAAAATACTACAATAGATTTCTCTACTACACAGAACAATATTCAATACTTCCAGTTCCTACTCTCAAAAGTAAAAGCTGCAACACTACTCAACTAAAGAAAAAACACAGGAAAAAATTATCCAGGTTAAAACATCTAATTCTTTTGCTAGTGGATAGGAAGAAGAAAAAGACAACCCACGTGACTTTGATACAGATGAATTTTTACATGGGCTTTGGATCTCCCTTTCATTAGTCAAATGACTCTCCACATTTTGATTGGGATGTTAAAGGCTGGTTTTGTTCTAACTAATTTAAGAATAAGTTCTATTTCAAAGTGAATTATGGATACACCGTTACCTTCTAATGTGTTCCTCCTGCCATCCCCTCCAATGATTACTTCAAACTCATACTCAGATACTGGATGGGTTTTTGGGTGGACCAATGCACGCCAACCTATTCCTGTTGATAAACTCCAAGTTAATATAAACAGTGCTTATAATAGAACAAATACATAGAACCACTTCATAGTATCCATAATCCTTTCTTCATGTTGCCAGTAGAGATACAGTGCAGGACAGCTATATTGTTGACAGGGCTATTGCTCACTTGCACAGCCACTCTGTGTGACTCAGAGGCAGAGACAGCTCTGGTAAAACCCCCTGATTATTACCTTTAAGGATCACTACAACCTTTATGGCTTCTTTACTATCTTTTTAATTAATAAGATGCAAAAAAACAACTAATCCACCATCACCCATGGCAATCAGAGAACACGTTTCACAAAGATACTAAAAGCATAACAAGGATCGTTCACTGACATAAATACCTTCAGTGAATGCAAGGAAAGGAGTTGTTTTAGAAAGGTATCTTCTAAGTGTAGCAGGCTTAAGTATTTTAGGAGTAATTATGATCTACTGTGTCTTAGTCTATTTCGGTATAGTACTTCAGGTGATTTTGTTTCATACAGTAACTAATTTGGATCTGTCACTAGAAGAAAAATCCTACGAAAAATGTTAATAGTTACTCTTATTAATGGAGCATGAGGTAAGGACTTGGAGTCATAAATAGGGTTAAAGAGTAGGAGTCTCTGTATTCTACCATAACTTCCCCTTTCTCTACTGCCCATTTCAATGATACTTGCTTTCATTCTCCTGATCCTCTGGAGGGTAAACAAGCCCCTGAAATTCCACGTTGACGTGGATCTCTATTCCCAAGATCAAGGCAACCTTCAAAAGAATAAGCTGGAGCTGACGGATACCTGCAAAAAGCAGATGATAAATAAAAGCAGAAGAAGAGAGCACAAGTGCCCACATATCTGTTTGACATTTCTGATACACTGATGTAAGGCCAGCAGTGGCTACTTGCTTTTTCCCTCACTGTGATCCCAGCATTTCATCCAGGCAGCACTGGTGTGTAGGACCACAACATACCAAGAAAATTCTATATAGGTGAAAACCCAGCCCTTTTCAAAAAATAAAAATTAATTATTTTTTAAATGTTTCAGTCCCCAAATCAGCACCAAGGGAAACAACCCAAACATGCACTGCAGGAGAGGGAGGGAAGAGAGCACAAGCAGGACTGCACTTTTGCCACAGGTGGCAACAAGCCATTTGATCAGCCTAGCTGTAACACTGACTGCACCTTCATCTGAACACCTTTGGTTTAGTGAGGGCATATACTAAGTTCCTCGCCCTCTCTTTCCTCTTCAGTTAACATAGGGAGTGGGTATGAAAATGACAGCATGCAAACTCCATTAATTTGAAGGAAGACACCTTGCTGTCGTATTTCAGATAATGAAAGAGAAAATGTTTCACCTAAACACTAAATTTCAGCTGTGCTGAGATACAAAAGATCACCACATGCATAAAGTACTGGAAAAATTAATATTATAAGAAATAGGAAGGGGAAAAAGCAAACTGCAAGACTGAAGTTCCACAGATCTTCCAGTTTTACCATTCATTGCCAACAACAACAATGGGGCAGTTCTTGCTTTGGACAAGAAATCAAACTTTTATCTCCTATGTTGGTGCCACTTTATGCTTCCCACTTAGGCACAGTGCAGAACAGAGACTGGAGGGCAAAACCTGGCTGTGCCACGACAAGTAAATTTTTGAAAGAAAAACTGAGAAGTAATAGCTCCTGCTCCACCAAAGCATTCAGCTTTCAAAGGAGACTGATTTCTCAGAATTTGAGAATCATCACAATTCTTCTCAATTTTAATATGTAAACCTCTATTTAATCAAAACTTATTCATAAGCTGACAGTGATCTTGAAAATATCTTCATCACTCTTCCAAAAATTTACAAGGCCAAAATTGTTCCTCCTTTTTCCACACCAACTTTCACAAGAATGTTCAAAAGCATTTTTCTTTTTTACAAGCTGATTACAAAGGCCAAGAGAATAATGTGGCAGCTGCAGGAATGTAACAGCAAAAATAGGAAAATTAGACATTAAATAAAAAAAGAGGAAGAAAAATGTTTGAATCTTAAACCCACCCTTCAATGTAGGAAAAAGATATGCCTTGGAACGGTATAAACGACAATAGGTAATGCATGTATCATAATCTCATGACACAACATATTCCTTTCACACCTAGGTCTAGGCTGAAAAGCACAATGCAAAGGTAATAATGCTGAACTATACCATACGGACTTGAGAGCAGTGGTTGGCGTAGGCTAAATCTTAATGAGTTACCCCATGCCCTCCCCTATTTTCTGCCCTGTGAAGAACAAGTGCTGCTGTGTCCAGCAGTAGCTGTACTTACTGATATGGTCTATGGATCCTGCACAGAACTTGCCGTAAAACTTTTTGGCGCCCAGACCCCTCAAGTCATGGATAGTGAATGGCCATAAATGCAGCACATTATTGCGGGAGAAGGCATCCCTCTTTTCTATGACCACCACCTTGGCTCCCAGGAATGACAGGTCAATGGCTGTACGAAGGCCACAGGGTCCAGCCCCAATTATCAGACACTGCAAAACAACCAGCACAGAGTAACTTTACAGTCCTAGGAGGAAACAGGCATTTTTACCATAGGTTCCAAGCATCCCACAGCTCTTAGAAGTGCTCTTTGTCTGCAACATAAGCTGAAATTTCAGGTCTGTCCACTGTTACGTGCCATGTTTTGCCACTAATACATTAAAAGCAGTAACCACAGCCTGAAAAAAAAGCATATCACAGCAGTGAAGTTTGAAGAAACACGCAGGTAAATTGTCTGTTTGCAACCCTTGCTTTAAGAAGAGCTGCCAAGATGTACTCTCCAAGCTATGTATGCACCTGGAGAACAGCAATGTTTCTGAAGGTTTCTCCCTCCCTGATTCCATCCACCAATTAATTTGATGACAAGTTTTCCTCTCATCTTCCAAAGCCTAAGCTGGCCTTTTGTGAGAAGATCTTCAGTAATAATAAAAATTCCTCCTCCTCAGTAAGTGGCATAGCAATGGCTATGACAGATAAATAGATGAGATGCTAACACTTTTATAAATGTCATCATTTAGAGTAGCAAAGGCAGGAGTTAAGTCAGAGCATCTAACTTATGCCTATGCTGGTGCTTCTACTATGGCAGCAAAGGAAACCTCAGGAAAATAAACATAATGTAATTATAAACTTTGTGTGACTAGATAACTTCTATCAAAATATGTTTTCTCCAACTGAACCTTTGTCATATCAAAGGACTTTCATCTCATATCTTTTTCCACTCTACCCACAAACACAATCAGAGGCTATTAAACTTCAGAATGTAAGTATCTAGTGCTGGAGAAACAACGTGTACAGCAAAATCATTTCTTTTAAGATAAAAAAGCCAAGATAGCCAGTTGACACTTCTTACCCACAAAAACCGAGATCAACAAAGCAAGCTGGAATGGGTGTGTGCGTTCACAGGAATATAATACTGTCTATTTTTGTACTTCGGTTTCTATTCAGTATAAACCAGACCAACAGAATCAAGACCTTGCTACAGTGGTGACTGCTGCTGCCATGTGAGTATTTTCCAGATCCTTCAACACCCTTACGGCTGGACAACAAAACTCTGAGAAATTCTTAAGTACGCTAAAATTTAATCAGAACCCAACCTTCTGATTAACATCCTATTCCAAAGCAAAGCTCTTTGTTGATCATTCTCAAATGCCAATTATTAGAGGTTGACACATTCTCACTATTCCCTGGGGTGTAAATTCTGCAAATAATGTGAAACTGCAAACATGAAGTCTGAATGACGAATAAAACAGTCCAAGTTACAGCAGCAACAACATAACAACTGACATTTTAATTCAAAGTAAGACTACTGTATGACATGTCACGTACATCTGAGGGCAGAGATTCAAGCCTAGAGGACAGGGAAAGGTAGAATAACAGCACTGCTTCTTTAGTAGCTTCAGGAACCTGAAGGCATATGGGAGAAAAAGCAAGCCCAACCACTGAGCTATTAAATTCCTAAATAGACTTGTATATTGAACATGTGTCCAACTTGTAATTTTTTAAAAGGGATCATCAATTAGGATCCAGTATATTCTTCCAACTGAATACTGTTTTCTTTGTAGGTAAGTGTAAGTCTCAAACAGCACTTACATCTTTCTTTTTTTTTTAACTTTGAAGAAAATGAGCTGAGTGTATCATTTATCCAGGTAATAATTTTGCTTGCCTGACAGCTACAATTTTCAAAGAGACTGGATTCTATAAGCAACAAGACCTCACTGAGTTGGGTGACTTTAATTCTTTTGATAACTTTACCCATATAAAATAGATACGATGCAGTACACAACAGGAAAGGAACTGTACTAAAATCAGACTATTCAAAGTCATGGCTGCATAATCAAATTATAAATTAATTGCCTGCAATTTTGTCACAGAAATATAATTTTTTTTCTCTGCAACCTTCTGCCACACAAGGATGTGGTAAACAACATGTAGGTTATGTTCAAGAGCCTAGATGTAAAATATGTGATACTCAGTGAAATAATTCATTGTGAAAGTTGCCTTTTTTTTTACTACCACAAAACCATTAATTACGTTGTTATAAAACAGTGAGTTTTAAGCACAATTAAAAATAGAAGATTCTGCCCCCTTTTCCACCTCTGACGCTTCTTCCAGTTTCAGATCTCTCGCAGAAACCTACCTTCTGATACTCACACAGGAAGCAGTAATTACATAAGATGTCAAGTACAGACAAGTAAATAAATGCAACAGCTACTGCTGCTCCTTGTTCCCTTTCCCCTCAATGACTCCAAGCAACTGCTGCAACTTCATGCACTAAAGCTGTCTCACCCCTCAGAAACACTTCTTGCTCTAGATCTCTCAGACAGATTATATTAAGTTTTCAGTAACACCACCATGGTAATGGAACATTAAATGCAAACTGAAATCCTGTAATCTCTGTATAACCAATGAAGAGAGAGCATCATTTGTAACTATTTACATTTGAACACCCCATCACATCCAAGCCTTGCTTTCATGAGCACTGACTATTGGAATTCTGGTTAGCCTGCACGCTAGCCATGTGAGGCACTAACCGGCCAACACCAGTCACAGCACTTCATCCCTGACTGATTTTTAAATGGGCAAATAAGAGCTATGCTACAGCAAACACAAACTTCAAAACTGGTATATGTTCAAGCGCAGAGAAGCTGAGCTTCCTAAAGAAATGTCTGAATTCTGTTCTGATTACATGGGTAAAACCTTAATCTTCATTTTAAATTCTATCACCTCCACATGCCCACTTAAATGTTTGTATTTTTTGATCAGTGGTTTGCAAATTACTTTAAACATTAAGAATATAAAACTAAATGAGATAATTTCCTACATAAAAGTATGATTCAGTTTTCAAAAGGTCTCTACTTCAAATAGTTATGATTATCTCTTTGGAATTACATATAAACATTTAATGGCAGATAGTACTAAGATAAGAAACAAGTAATTAACAGGAGCATATACAAAAAATATAAGAAGAATACACATATTTATCATTTCTTTACATTAAAGATTTCAACAATGTTTACATATAAAGGCATACAACAAATATCATCACAGTTCTTTAACACATGCTAACAAAAAGAGATATATTTCTGGCTTGAGGCAGAGGAGGATGCTACCTTTAGTTTATTCACCATCCACCCTTTTTACATGAGTTTCTATACAGCATCTCACCAACAGCTTCATAGAAAGACTGGCAAATTACTCTCTGGCTTGCCTCCACTCCTCTTCCTCTTTTCCCTTCTGCTCTTTCTTCTTCCTTGTCACCAACACAGGAGAGCAGCTCTGTTCTCTCTCATTCCTCAAGTAGAGATAAATTCTGTATGATCACTGACATGTCCAATGGAATTATTCCTCATTCCTATCCCTCTGGTCCTTCCTACCATCACCAACAAGTTCTGAGGTTTCTCTCTCACCCTTAAATGAGGGAGAGTCATGCATGACCTGGTGGGTGTGCTTATCTCTCCACCATCTCATCTCCAAGATCACCACATGCTACTTCTACAATCACCCTCCTGGTCCTCTTTCTCCAATTCCATCCTACACTCTCTCTAGCTTGGCTTTGGTGCACAAAATAGAGTAAGCTTTTAGAGTATATGAAATGTCCAGCAAGCTCTTTAGTCAAACATCACTCCTAGGACGCTTTACCTTTTTTACCTACTTTTCAACTGCACTTGAAGAGATGTTTTATAGACAGTTGGCTACATGTACTTTTTCAGAGCATCCTTTGCCAATTTCTTTTAAGACTCAGTACTCCCCAATGTCTCCAGCTATTATTTCAGAGCTCTATCTGAAGGACTTCCTTCACTTTTCCCACTCCTCTCACCACCGACTTCCCACAGGGCTTCACCCACTGTCTCTTTATCATCTCTCTACAATCTGCCCTTGCATCACCTCATTCACAGGCACTGGTTCAATCAGCTTGTCACAAAACTTTTCCAACTCAGAGTTAACTACTTTTTGTCCAAGCTAAAATCTGTACCTTTCTGGCATCTCCTCATGGCTGCCTAGTTGTCAGTTCAAGCCAAACATGATAAAATGGAGGTCTAAAGTCCTTTTAAACTCACCCCACCACTTCCCTTCTAGGTAAGTATTACAATTTTCTGAATGTCTTTCATAGCTGGGTGTCAAACCTCTACTCATATCTTTCTTTTCTCTTTTTGTATGTCCTCATAATCAAGCACTATCCAAATCACTTATTCTTCCATTAAATCTCTTCTTTCATGTTGCATCTCTATTATCAAAGCAACCTTTTCTTTAGTGATAACAAATACAGTCTTGCCCACTAAGATATATTCAGAACCCAGATGCAAAATCATTCCTTGGTCTATTACTTCAAATAAGTTAAATACCCCTACATTCTTCCACAGCTTTCTGAGTCTCTTTCTTATTAAAACACAAGCCACCTGCCTTCATTTCACAGCCTTTAACACCCTATTTCAGTTGTACCATCATGTTTCATTCAAAATATAATCAATTCCTCAATACAATGAATGCAAAGTACAGCCGAGTTTTCAGAAAAAACATTTTGAATTTTTTCTTCATGATGTTCATAGTGCTTGGAAGGTTTATACCTAAATGTATACAAAAATCACTACATTTAACTTCCTTTAAGTCCTTCCTTTCTTATCCTGTCTGAAAAACATAAACCTTAACAGTGATTGGACTTTCAGGGTGCTGCAGCTACTGCCCACTGTGATTACCAGTGGTGCCCAACTGGTTTATTGTTTTCCAAGTTAATCTATGTGCACTGTTACCTTTCATCTGAGGTACCCATTGTAAACTTTGAGGAAAGCATTATCTTTACAAGACCTAGAACAAGTGCACCTTGGTCCATTAGTGATTTTTCCAAGTGTTACTGTAGTCAATAATAAATACCACCATCCATATGAAAATGAGCACTGGGAAGTGATACAGAATATCAAGAAAGGAACATAAGTTTCTAATATCTAGGTGGAAATTAAACGTCAGTCCACAGATCCGAAATGACTAACAGAACCTAAACAGGGTATATTCCCTCCTCAGTTCTCTACTGAGGAATTAGTCATTAATTCCTCCTATTAAGATACTTCCTTCTCCCAAAGGTGAATATTCAAGAGAAGCAGCAGCATCTATTGTCGTCAACGAAGGAGGCCAGAATCCTGTTCTAATTTTATCATGTTCCATACTATCTTCCTTTTCTAAAAAGAGTGTATGATTATTTGCAAAAGTAACTTATTCCATTCACATTTTGATGAATGATATAAAGAATTACTTTCAGTTACAACAAAATAAACAAATAAGTTCATACCACGCAGTCCAACAAGGGTGCAGCACATAAATACCAGCTCACAATAATTCAGGTCTAAAAAAAAGTTAGGGTGTGTATGTAAAAGCAGGAACTGCTGCAGTAAATACCACACATACCAACCTTTTAAAAGGAATTGATATGAGTTTCCACAGCTTGCTTTTTTCCTTCTGTGAACACGGAACACAAGTGATTGCTTTCTTAATGGAAAATAGAATATTTTGCCAAATTAGCAGGCAAGTTCGCTTTTCTTGAGAGTCATGAGAATTTCCAAATTAAAGTTGGAAATTTCCAAACACACGTATTTTGTATCTAGATTCCAACAGGAAATTTCACATGGCTATTACTGTCCAGTAAATAAAAGGAAAACTAAAAAGAAAAGCCTACCAAGATTCAAGATTTACCAATTAAGATTTTCCAGCCATCTATAGTATTAATGCCACAAAAACGTAAAACATAGAAACTTGCAGGCTGCTTCCCCTTGAATTACAAAAATACTGGTCATTCCCAAGAATTTCAGTTTAACTTCCCCATTCAGGTAGGCAGTCAAATTTGGCAGTAGCAAAAAAAGTCAAGTGCTAACAAATCACAACTATATTATAAATAATATGTATAAGAGCATTCCCGAATCTTACACTAATTATCTTATACTGGCACCAGGCAAACATCTTTCTACATCCAGACATTTTATTGTGTATTCCAGAGACAAACAGGGTAATAGTTGTCTTGACAACTGTGAATACGTCTCTTACCTTCGTGTTGGCGCATGCTTTCCCCTTCTTATAGTCCTTATGGCTGCCTCTTTTATCCAATTTTGCCCACAAGGCTTTGGCTTTCCAGTAATTGAGCTTGGACTTGAGTTTGTGATAGAAAGAACGATAGTCCTTGGGCTTTAGTTCTAGGTAGTCACAGAGCTCTTGGAAAGCCTTGAGAGTCCCCTTGCAGGTTGAAGCCTGGACAAATCTGTCGAAAAGAATGTGAGCCTGGTTCACCTTCTCATTCTTACTTTCCTCCATGCTTCACACTTCGCAGCTGCCCTGGGGGGCAGCTGTTGTCTTCCAGTGTGCCAGATTTCCTGATGTTACTGTGCTGAGCCACTTTCACCTCTGGCTTACAAGCATTATTAACCTATAAAATAAAAAAGAAAATGTTACTGAGCCTGCTGTTTTTTTCTTTCTTTTCAAAATTTTGTCTAAGCCTGCTGAACTGAGAGCCCAGACTCTCAGGCACTAGTAACACATCAGCCCTAAGCCAGTCAACCTACCCACGCTGACCGAACCAGAGCTTTCCAAAGCTCACCGAGCCTCTGTTAAATCAAAAAATGCTTTAATCTGAGTCAGTCCCTAGAAAGTTTCTCTTAAACTAATTTCACATGAACAACAGAGAAGTTAAAGTAAACTGGCAGGTGTCGTGTGATGGCTGGAAATAGGCAGAGGTTTTAAAACAAAAGATGCAGACTTACTAATGTAACAGTCACTGTGGTAACACCACAGTAATGGTTACATGCTTATCTTAAAAAACGCTACCGCCATGAAGCACACAGCAGTTGGTATTCCACCAGTAAAATAAGTTTTGCCTCTCTCATTCTAAAAGAACATGTATCCTTACTCATGATAAATAGAGAAGAGGAAAAAGATTGGTACGGCACAAGCTGGTATCTCTGCCAGAGTACTTACAAACACTGCTTTTGTACAGTGACGTTAACAAACCCAGTGATAGCTACTGCAATGGTAGGAAGAACTTAAACCTGATGATAGCAATCAAATTTAGGAAAAGATGTCAAGACTGAAAAAAGGGAAAAAAAAAAAAAATATCAAACCAACCCTACCTGTATTGCATCAAGCAGAATAAACATCTGTCTTACCTAAAGCCTATGCACGTATTTCTGTTGGTAATAAGCAGTGTTAGAGCGAAATGTGGCTGATGAACAATCCTTGTGAGATCCTCAGAGTACCTCCTCTATTCTGTGGCTTTCAACTTCTTTCGATAAGCAGGTCCCTACAAAGTTTTAGGTGGCAGTTGGCGTCTTCAGCAGATTAAATACGCTAAGAGGTCTGTTACTCTCAGTTGCTTTTCTGGGATCCCTCAGAAGCAGCCTGCAGGCCTACAGAATTAATTGTGTCACAAATAGCAGATTTTGTTTGAAGAATAGATACTTTCTCTCCCTCTCATATATAATAAACCTCTTTCTTCCTTTTATACATGACTCTGCTCTCTAAGAAAGAACACTTCTGTTTGCCTTCAGATAGGAGGGCAGCATGGGAACGTATGTGGGAACTATGGAAATAAAAGCATTTGAGTTGCTTTTTGTCCTTTGTTGGGTTTTGTTGGTTTTTTTGGTTTTTTTTGCAAAGGGTATTAAGGTAAGAAAAAAGGAAATATGTGGACTCGGATAAAACCTTTTAGATTCTCACCAGCTCTTTTCCTGCTCCCAGCAGACAGGAAGCCAAGTCAAACATTACAGCTCATGTCTCTTCCCCTCCTGTATGACAGCTCTGCAGCAGTTTATTTGGGCCTCCTGCATTTCAGCCTAACAAGGTATTTATTGCTTATGTTTAGAAATAGCAAAGACAACCTGGAAATTTTTATATACAGCCATAGACTGTTTGTTATTAAAAATAACAATTCCTACAGAAGCCACAGAACAACAATGGGTTATACTGGAGAACACGATTCTGACTTTATTAGGACAACTGCCTCAGAGGCCTCGGTACGCATGAAGCTGGTTTTCTAACTGGCTGATAGTGATGTCATGTCCATATCAGTACTACTCACTAAGCAGGATGGAACTAACTGCTTTCCTTTTATTTTTAATCTTAACTTCACTGTTGTGAAGCTTGAAACTTGCTTCAGACTTGCAGCTCAGAGTAACCACTGTACTACAGCACAGGTCTAAGACACTGTGCTTTAAGCCTTTATCTCCTCCTCTGCTTTCAAGAATGTTATAAAGAGCTCCAATATATCACCTCTTACACTGAGGGAGTAAATTCAGTATGTCTGTGTAATACAAACACAATAAAATGCCTACAGCCTAAAGTTACGTGCCTCAATCAGCACAAGCCTTGAAAGTTGAATGCTATTTCGTGTTTCCCCCACATCTTGCACCCCCCACTCTACTTTGTAACAGTGCTTCAGGTGACTGACACTACCTAACAAAAGAATTGAAGTTATATGGCCTAAATTAAGTGGAGGGGCAATTTAAGGCTGTTAGTCTACAGTCCATTATTGATATACCTAGACGTAAGTACAACACTGTTTCACTTCTTACTCTTGCTTCTATTGTACTTTTCCAAAGGAGTGAAGCAGCACTCTTTCTGCACTGCTCCGAAAGATCCTGTAGTTAAAACGCAATCTACTTTCTCTAGGAACTTCCTTCTTTGTGCACAAGGTTTGCCAAGCCAGGAGACAAACCTGCAAAAGCAGGTCATTTTATGCAGCACAA
>NW_009934123.1:18363-29948 GCF_000696875.1 Nestor notabilis | reverse complement strand
AGCGGTTCTGCCAACAACCCATTTCATGCAGGCTGTGAAGTCAGTTATGCCCACAGGTCAAATACCGAGGCTTCAGTCACCACAGCAGGTCACTCCCCAGAACTTTGCATTCCTGATGTAAACACCCAAAGTGCTTGGAACCCATGAGCAACACGTCAGAGAACATGACAATTACAAGAGGAAAGCAAGGGCAGGCAAGATTTATTTGCCAGGTTTCCAGGGTATTTGTGTGCCTTGTCGGCTATTCTGCAAGCCTGCAGTATCCGGCATGTTTTGTCTCGAGGCAGCTGATTGCTGACTCAGAAGCTCTGTAAATTCCTTGGCTGGAGTGTTGGGAGAGAAAGACAAAGCCCATGAAAAAAAAAAACATGCAAGAACAGTGTTCATGTTGCTATTTACAATAATAGCATGAGGTTGTCACTGACTCATGACTGCAAGTACGCTCAGGATCTCCAGCACTTGCCCAGGACAGAAGAAACCAATGCAAAATGGAGACATGGGCAATGAGTAATTCCAGGTGGTGGTTCCTTCCCACAGTCACCACGGATGCAGGAATATGAATATTTTATCAAATGAATAGACAAGAAAGAAAGTCCAGTGCCCTACTTCTGCCAAATGTAAAAGGCAGGAAGAGATTTTGCAAATGACACACATAATGAATTTGGATGTACAAATCCAAGTTCCTGCAGAAAGTGTTGCGAATGTAGAGCTCCTATATTCCAGGCAAACAGCCTTCCATTATAGGGGTCACACACACACCTCACACACCCATTTTCCATCCTGATTTTGTTCAAAGCACTCATTTGACTGATGACCTGGGCCTGGAAAAACAAAATATTATGGAAGTGTATTTTCCAGCATTGTTCTCAATTTTTTCCCTGGTGGAAACTACTGGGTTAATTCCATCTAAATTCACAGCTTGTCCTGTCTAGCTTAAAACAGCATTTTGAGTGAATAAAACATTGCCAAAGTAACTGCCCATAATGCCGAGTTTCTCTGAGCACAATGTAAATGCTTTCTTCCCTTCTGGTTATTTCACAGCCAGGCAAACACCACAGATTCACCCTTGACAGACGAATCTTTGAGAAGTCAGAGATCAACAAAGTGCAGTAGTACTATATGGAATCTGAAAGCAAGTTGGTCCATTACTCATAAAACTACTTACAGCTCCAATAGCCAAAATTTCCTATTGATTCCATCCTTTCCCTAAAATTTCCAGTTCCCCAGCAACACTCCCTATGCCTTTGTTTCCTTTTCACGGCCCCTCAGCTTCTGCCTGAGTGAGGCTCAGTATCACACTCTGGAAACTCTGAGGTTACTGCAGTACCTAGGCAGCCGCTACACACTTGCAACTTGGCTAGGAAAAGCCTAAGCACAGATTATTAAGATTATGCTGCAGACAGTGGGGACACCTATTTTTGTCTCTCTCCTCCACCCAGTCACCAGTTTTCTTGCAGGAAACCAATAACCTTTGAGATTTTTATTCCCTGTCAAATCTGGATGAAATTGTTCAAAAATGAAGGATGAACTGAAAAGCAGATGGACAAATAGCTCAATCCTGTAAGCCCCCCTTCTTTAGGAAACCACACTAAAAGAAGTCTTTATTCCAACAGATGAAAATGTCTGCTTTCATTTCCAGGATTTGATTTATTTTACTTTTAGCTAAACCTAAAGGACGGACTTGGCTACAATATGTTCATGACTTTCTAAGTGATCACGGGTGTAGCTTTAGGGCAGTGGTAAGACTGGAACAGATGGCAAAAACAGGACAATTTTGACAAGAAAAGCTAAAACAAAACCTGTCAATTATTTTAGCTCCATATTGTGCAGATGAAGAATGGAAAAGCAGGAGGACAAAGGTGTGGTTGCCACTGCTTGCAGCTTCCTTTTTGTACCAGATGGGGGGAAAATAAACACCAGCGCTGTCCACGGTATGGTTTAAGATGGAATTCAGATCTGCTCCCATTCATAAAATTCAACACTCAAGCAAATACATTGGCAAAAAGATGTTTGTGTTTTAACATGCTTGTCCAACCTACTCTGCTCTCTTGAGACCTCACTTGGAGTATTGTGTACAGTTCTGGTGTCCTCAACATAAAAAGGACATGGAGCTGTTGGAGCAAGTCCAGAGGAGGATCACAAGGATGATAAGAGGACTGGAGAACCTTCCTTATGAAGACAGGCTGAGAACATTGGGGCTGTTCAGCCTGGAGAAGAGAAGGCTGCGTGGAGACCTCATAGCAGCCTTCCAATATCTGAAGGGGGCCTATAAGGATACCAGAGAGGGACTCTTCGTTAGGGACTGTAGTGGTAGGACAAGGGATAACGGCTTTAAACTTACACAGGGGAACTTTAGGTTAGATATAAGGAAGAAGTTCTTCACAGTGAGGGTGGTGAGGCACTGGAATAGGTTGCCCAAGGAAGTTGTGAATGCTCCAACCCTGGAGGTGTTCAAGGCCAGGTTGGACAGAGCCTTGGGCGACATAGTTTAGTGTGTGGTGTCCCTGCTCATGGCAGGGGGGTTGGAACTAGATAATCTTAAGGTCCTTTCCAACGCAAACCATTCTATGATTCTATGATTTGGTAGGCTTCTGCTCACCATATGGGAGTCTTCTGGGTCTCTACCTCTTTACTGTCTACCCTCCCTCTCAAGCTAGGACAAAAGTGGGAGAAAGATAGACCAAATATAAACTTGGTTGCTAATACAAGAACCCATTCTCAAGGAGAAAATAAAGGTACATATACAAACAGTTCATGGAAATCTCACATCAAGAAAACCACAATCCAGCAATGATTTCAAAAGAATACAAATTATATCCAAGAACATGCAAACATACACATACAGAAGCAGTAACAGATAATATTTTGCTTCCCAAATTCATATCCAGGTACTCAAGAAAACTGCGTATGCTGTTTAAGTTATGTTCTTAAGTGCCGCTACACGAGTGCTGAAAACATCAGACCTACAAAATAAAACCTTTTATCTCTGTGAGTTCAACAAATACACTATTCTGCTGCTCTGTCACATACAACTCTTTGATCACAGCAGAGTCCCTACACTGAATGAACATCAACATAAAAGACCAAGGAACTGATCATCTCTCTTCTTTGGAAGAAAAAAAACAAAGGAAATTACACCAACGAACAAGTAGCTGCCCCCTTATAAGATGATAAGGGAATAGCTGGGTAGCTGTCATGTTGTAAGACAAGCTTCAAGAACCACCACTACCTTAAATGCCTGACAGAGCCAGTGCTAAGAAGATCTCTTGTAGCATGAATCTTCACATTGGGTGATCAGTAACCAATGCAGGGATCCCTATGCACCTAGCACCAACTCACCGACTATGTGTTTGGGAAGCTGAGAATGTTCTTTACATCTTGGGACTGTCACCGTGCTGTGAAGAATCACAGAGCACTCAACATGTGCATCAAAAGAAAATTTACTTCTCAGAGTAGTAAAAGTGCTTTTATTTCAACAGTGAAAAGTACTACATCCCACTAGGATCAAAACTCTAACAAGAAACTTTTTGGAGTATGGCCATTGGCACAGCAAGTCATATGAGCAACACCTTCCCATACAACAGCAAAGGCTCCACTTGTTATCTGGGTGGTAAAACCCACACATCTCCTACATAGCCTCCTGAGAATACACAAGTCCTCAAAACACAAGTCCAGTTGTTTCAATATAGGAAGCCTTGAGTCCACAAACATCTCCCATAAGACCGTATCTCAGACCTGCAGGCAGTCAGACTCTGGGTATTTTCTGATGAGCAACACATATACCACTCCTTGCTAGGTGAAGGAGACTTCACTACCAGACTGAAGCACATGGAGGCTTCTCACTCCACCACTTAACAAGACAAAAAGATCGAGTGCCACTCCCTCATTTTAAGTGCTTTGAAGCTGTTCCTGATGTTATATTTCAACACAGAAACCCATCCTAAAGTTAGTTCCCACCCAGTTTTACAAGCTGGACTTACCCAGAGTTCTTCTAACACCATCAAACAACCTGAGGAAAGCTCCTATTACCTTCCTCACCCCCCTCAAGAAAAGGGCCTCTAAGAAATGACTGGAATGTCACTTTCACGAAACTTCATTTGCGACTTTAAACAGGGATAAAACAAATCAGTTGCCCTAGCACAGCAAAACATAGCAGCTTGTCACTTCACAGAGCACATGGATTGATTCATCTTTCTGAGCCAATACGCTACACCACAAGAAAAGGAGGTTTTCGGAAAAGCTAGACTGAACCTTGGAGAATGAGAATGTTGTTCTGACCCAACTAGAAATTTTGAGAGGAATGAAGACTGGAAGCTACAAACACACTATAACGACTTCTGCAGCCCTGTGAGCCAAGTGCCCTGAGGCCCTCAGGTTCTGCCAGCACACTGATCACCACAAGCCATTCCCTGACACAGTAAGAAAACAAACAGAGCCTATGTTTATATTAAAGAAAAGGGGCAGGAAGGGGAGATCTCAAAAGAATTTTCTAATGAAACTCATGTGAGTACATCTTATAAATTTATAAGTTAAGGCTTCTATCTGTCAGAAGCTGGTACCAATCACCAGGGACAAAGAGAGACACAACCGTATGATCTGCAAGTGACAAACGGACAAAAATTACCATTCTTTAAAGAGCACGTCGAATGGTTCATGAGATCTGAAAATGAAAAGGTCTAGCATCTAATTTAGTATGTGCTTGTCTCCACTTAAGTGCTTCAGGTCTCCCTTTTATTACCTAATCATGCCTTACACAGAACAAAGATTACTAATCATGTAGAACTGCAGTGTCTAAACGAGGCTAAATTAACCAAAGCCACGTTCAGTTAGGTCATCAAGACAAATATCTTAGCACCTCAGGCAAACTCAGAGTGGTCATTCGTGCCAGTATTTATTCTAATGAAGGCAGATGGCTGCCTGCACTTTCAACTCCGAGGCTCGCTCCTCAGTGGTTGGGTAAATACCAGACTTTCTCAAAACAAAGAAAAAACCATTCTCGTTACAGAGATTAAAAATGTACATGGGAAAGCAAGTTTTATTTGTGCTGCTTCCAACTCTCAGCTATTATGGGTGTGGAAAAGAGGCAGGCACTTCCTCGAAGGAAATGGTGGAGAACGGAATTAGAAAACAGGATTAAAAGATTCATAATTCCAACCTCCACACACACTCAACTAGCTATGGAAGCACAAATTGAGCACACTTCTCAGAGCACTTCAAACGGATTATTTAATGGATGTAGATCCTGTTTCTGTGGAGGAAAACTGAATATGGAAAGCACAAGGACTTAAAATTTTTGGGTTTTGTTTGGTTTTTTTTTCCTAATGCAGATTTTTCAAGATTCTTCTGGGAGCCAAGAAACCAAAGAAAAGAATCATCTCAATAAAAGAGCCATAAGGATTCCTTCAACCCACAAACCACTTCATTTGGAGGCTGTTCATCTTTAAAAACAAAACAAATCCCAAGCTTTATTGTAGAAAAAGTCCAGGAAGGGCTGGGACTGACCATGCCACAGTCTGTGGGTGCAACCTTAGCCTTTATAATTACCAGGAAAATATACACACAGAGCTCAAAAAACACCTAAAAAATGGAACCTTACACCCAGACCTACAGAGCTGCCACTTCCTTTCCCTTAACCAGAAATGTCCAACCAGGAACAGCATCTTGAGGTCTCATATGCAGATGAGGACCAACACCTCGCTCACTACCTGCCACATGCTTTCACTTATCATTGTTATATATCCAGCGCTCTATATCCCAGCTATCAAATGCTCAATCTGCCACTGCCTCCCCAGCCCATGCATGGCCAACCAGCAGGCCAACCCATCAAGCTTCATTACTGCCAAAGAAAATCCCACAGTGTGTTTATAACCACTGATGGGTGTACCCTACACATGTAGCTCAAATCACTACACCTAGCCTTCCTTTCTCCTTAAAAGTTGTGCGTGAAAATGCATGCTATGTAGTCTCTCTACATATCTACAACCAGAAATGGCAACGGCGAGGAGCTCGATCAAGGGTAGATGCAGCAGGCTGTTTCTGGATGCTCTGCAGGCCACCACAGGCATGTACTGGCCTCCCACATTAGTCACTAGATTAGACCATAACATTAAGCAATTTAATTTCGTTTTGCAAAGGCAGAGAATCATCCTCCTCAGCAAGAACACTACTGGCTGAACAGAATTTCAACAGGACACAAAGCAGGATTTCAAGCGAACCAGAGACTGATTATGTTTTGAATTTTGTTTTTCTGGAATGACTGGCAGATTCAGTACATAGTTACACCGCATTTTCATGGTGAAACTTAATTGTCTAGACTCATATGGCATCGGGATTCAGATAACAGAAAAGATACTGAACATGTTCAATTTAAACAATGCTAAATCCCAGCTCATTAGATCACAAGAAGAAAACACACACAATTCTGTAACTTACTTAATAAATTAGATCATTTAATTGAGGTCTATTCCACAGGTCCCACAAACCTCTTCTAAAGAGAAGAATACCCACCCTTTGCACCCTGGTATGCTCCACATTCTTTAGTAACAATAATAATTACAAAAAGCAAAGCAAAATCCAATCCTTAGCAACTACAAACTCCACTGTGAGACTGTCAAATGACAACTGATCAAATCTAGCAGCTTAATGAAAACACATCTCTATTACACAATCACATGTGTCTAGTACTTCCTATCATTCATTTTCCTCATAGGTACAAGAAAAGCTTTTATCAGGAGACAAGAATATACTGTAAGCAAACAGCTTGTTTAGCATTTTGGCTGAACTATGACAAAAATGTAGAATAAAGAAGCTACATTTTCTGAAATTACAAAACATACCGAAACCTTGAAAAGTAATCCTGGACAGAGTATGGCAAGAACAAAACTTGTAACATCAAACTTTCAGCTCTGGACATAATATCATTTGCACATAGTGTTACATAGATTAAAAATAGTAACCAGGCAGTATGTTCCCCACTTGGCTGGACATTTGATTCCCAGTAACTGCCGAACCAGTTTCAATTGGCCAGATAGTGATTCCCCTCCAGCCACCAAACGCACAGGAGATGCCTCTCTCAGCAAAGACCATGCCAAGCTCAGTGCCTTAAGCAAATGAAAATCTGTTAGGAAATCAGTTACAGAGGAAAGAGGTGGAGGCGGTTTTGTGATTTACTCTCCTCTCCCTGAGGCTTTGGCAAGCAGTTTCTGAAATAAGATGGCAGTCATCACTTCCTGAGGCAGACATTACTAGTCTGCTCAAATACAGCTGCACTGGTGGGGACATGAAAAGACTTGGTATGAATTAGTCAGAGATTTAATCCAATCTATGTGCAAGAATGCCATTCAGCAAATTTTTTTCCCAGTAGCAAGTACACAGAAAAGCTTCTCTCTTTGCCTTTCATTCTCAAGGACTTTTCTGTCTAGTCTTTAATTCCATCCTCCTTTGGATATAGGCCATTCCTCTGCAAGGATACGTGGGGGACTAAGGCAGATATCCTTAGCTGAACTTCCCAGCTATCTGGCAGAGAAAGTTGTTCTGTGACAGGGCATGAGCACCCCCTGCACTTAATGCAGATCTGAGAGTCCCCACCAAGACATCTATAGGCACCACTTTAGTAGGTAAAGCTCTCAGTGGCTATTGAGAATTATCACACTGTGACAATACACAACTTCTGCCCAGCGTGGCTCAACAGCCCTGATGCACTGCTTTGCCACCACGCTGCTTGAAGGCTGGAATTTGTTTCATAGGGCATTCCAGGGTTTCCATTGGCAGAGAATTCAGTTCTGGACCTTGGGCTCAAAATGAGTAATTTCCATAATCCCTTATTTCATAATACCAGCCTCCATCTGGTATTTAAGCACTAGTCAGAACAACCCTTTTTACAAAATGCTTTTAATGCAGCAAGTAGAAGGGGCAAGAGAGACTAAAGGTACCTTGTGACTTCCTCAGTGATAATACCAACAGGCTGCTGCTAGCTTACCTGAAGGCAGGCAGTAACTTCAGAATCAGACTGACATACTCTTTAAGAAGAAAAGTACTGAAATTAAGAAATACTTTCTTCAACGTCATTCACACCCTGCTTTCAGGCTCTGTCAGCTGGAATGGACTGGTAGCATGGCACAGCTCTGTAAACCAGGGATAACCAATAGAAGTGGAAGAACCACAGCATGATCACCAATGAAATCCATACGCCTACTCACTCAACTTCCCCATCCTTCCCCATGCATACACCCCAGAAATTACCACAAGTAGCCTTCTCCCCATGGACCCAAGAAATCTGGCTAACCGTAAATGAAAAAATTCCTATTCCGTGGGTATGGACTAGAAAACTCTTTTACATTTGGATCTTCAAATACTTTGAGTGACCACAGTGAAAAAGCAATTCTGTTACAGAAATTCTTCATTTCTGTAACATCCCTGGCATTCTAGAATAGAATATTTCAGCTGGGAGAGACCTACAGCGATCAAGTGCCTGGCGAATTCAGGGCTGACCAAAAGTTAAAGCATACTGTTAAGGGCATTGTCATTCTGAAAGCAAAATGGCTTGTTTTCCTTTCCTGGCTGACATCACAGACTGGCCACGCACCTTCTATGAAAACTACTGAATTATGTTCTCTAACTATAGAGGGTAACTGGGAAACACTCATTTGGAAAACCAAAAGGCAGACAGAAGGATCTGAGGCTGACAGAAATGAGCAGTTTCCTGAGCCATATCATGGTGTGACAATGGAGATTAGTAACGCTTTTTGTGCCATCCCTGTTATCAGCTCAGAAGTTTCTTCCTGAACCCAGTTGTTTTTATGATAAATAGCTTTCTTCTGATTTCCAGGACAAGTTCAGACACCTTTGTTCCTGTGATGATATGGACCTAGGCATTAGTTTCCCTCCCTTTCTATATACGTATATAGACAATGCCATATCCCATCTTGATCTTTATTATACTGAGGTTAAATCAAGCTCTCCTAGTCCAAGATAGGCTTCTCTTTTCCTATGCCTCCCAAGAAGAACAAATGCATATCGCTGGGTTTGGTGTGGGTTTTAGGGGTTTTGCAGTGGAGATGGTGTGCATGTAATTTTATGAAGGCTCTCCAGTGCATATGGCCAGATGAGTTCTCACAAGAGAATGGTGTAAAAAGGTGCACACTGCAGGGTTAAGCCCCTCTTCTGACAATTCTGTGACTCCTTTAGCCTCTTTCACATCTACAACCCAGTTCTAGTACACATTTTAATGTATGTATTCATCACAAAGTTCACTATTTCTTCTTTCTTGGTCATTCCAAAGTCAAAGGACTCCAGACTGTATCACTGTCTTTTTTACACTATTGACTTTAATTTCATTTGTATCCTGTAAATTCTAGTTCTTTCTACAGAATATTGATGTAAATATCAAGTTAGTGTCAAAGGATTAGCATCATGCCCCTAACTTTAACCCCATCAACCCCCACTTCCCCTTTTAAACACAATTTGTTGTTACCTTCTTTTCCCAAGGAATATGCCACGAAGTGCAGTACTCGCCCCAAATCCAAGCCTCATTTATTTTCCCAGCTGAACAGCATATCACCTCTACGTAGCCTTTCATGTATATGTGATGGAAGCATGATGCATTCAGTAGAATATGATGCCCTATCTAGTGCTAACAATGCTTCACAGTGCATTCATTAGCAGAGAAGTATCTTGTGTTCACAACTGAGTGAGCTTCTTGTGGGTACAGTAGAGGCTTCAGAACATTGTGCTTCCTAGCAGAGAATCAAAATATCATACATGGGGAAACTGACTGACCTCAAGCACTAGAACAACACCAGCAGGATGAAACAGTGTCAGGACTATCCACCTGATCAAATTGTGAAAGAAACAAGTATGATATTTGGATGCAGCAGTCTCTCCAGAAAAAAGGTGTCATTTTAATGCCACTGGTCAGAACACTAATAAAGCTTCATGTGGAAGCTTCCCACGGGCCACTAGGCTAGTCAAACTAACAAAAAACTTGTGATTAGCACTCCCAGTCTCCCCTACTGCTTGACCTATTTCTATCAACATAGTAAGTAGGGTAGAACACCTCTGATAGTTGCAGAAAAACACGTGTTAGCTTTCATGCTGCAACTCAGCGTTTGAAACCAGAGAATCAGGGTTCTAGAGCACTCTCCCACGCTAAAAGCACAAAGCAATTAAAGGCTTGCTCAGTTTATTAATAGAATACAGTTTTCTGAGACTGAAAGAGAACAGACCACATGCTAGGATTTGCCTCCAAACTAGTCCAGTGCTTTGATATTACTGTACATATGCAGACATGACAATATATGCATAATTAATAGGCCAAACCATAATCAAGTGATCTTGACCACAAGTTCAAAAACATATGCATGGCAAAAGAGGTTTACTGAAGTTTTGTAATGCTGTGCAAAATCATCAGCTTTCAAGGCCTTTAACTGCATAGAGATGTATTTTCTGTCCAAGTAGCTGATACAGTAGCCATTCCTGTAACCGTCAGTTCTCTCACTGATGCATGTGTTGTGTGGGGTGGGAAGAAGCACAAGGGAGGTGACCCCAGTCATTTGAAACGCCATTTCCTTGCCAGGATGGATGAAATTTTGCTTCTTACTCTATTTTAAAGAATTGTACCCTTGAAACCTGAGGGTGGCAACAGACTTCCAGAATTTTGCCTATGTGTGTAGGGCTAAAAGAAAGTGCTGTTAACAGAACGGTTGTTAGGAGAGATAGAAAGAGGTTCATAACAGTTCATACAATTTCAAGAAAACTAACTGGTGCTTTGTTAGTGCACCAGGCTGCAGAAGCAGCATACTAAAAACTGCTGGTGCATTCTGGCATATTGTTTACTTTGGAAAGTAAAATCTGAATGTTGTTTTTCCCCAAAGGCTTAGACACGCTATGAAAAGGAATACTTCAGGCAATTTATGCTACATTTGTGTCCGCACAGCTAATAAAGAAATGTAAGATGACTACAAGCTATACAGGTATAATCAGTTCACCAAATTACATCAGAGAATTTAAGAGATAAGTACTGTTCCAGTCTCCAAGCCTGTATTATACTGTGAAAGAGCCCATTATCCCAAAAGAAGAAAAAATATTTCACGAGCCTTTGAATTGCTCTTAAAAATAAATAAAAGGCAACAACAGTGCAGCTGATTCAGGATTGCTCTAATCCAATCTTAAATGAGCTTGGTTTTCCCTTTTCCATATATGCTATGTAACAGTGATTTCACTCCCACTAGGTCCTGGCTTACTCCTCAGATTTGCCAGTAATACAGCCATTAAGCAAGTGGGGTCTCAAGTTCAACAGGAAGATCAGCACTTACACATGTCTTTTCCTTCAGTCCAGAGTTGTTGGCACATTTATAAACAGACATAGATTGAGACCTGCTACTATCTTAGAGAAACAGAACAAAACAGCAGCAAGTTCGCAGTAAAGAAATTTGAAGCTATGTCCTTGACAAGAATAGAACAGTATTGTTCACTGGATACAAGAGGTGATCTGTTTGGTAGGCTGGATTACTAGCTGTTAAAGTGCAAGGTAACACCTAATCAATATGTCCAATAAAATAAGCACCTTGCTATTAAATGCTGTTTTC
>NW_009934123.1:6339-18332 GCF_000696875.1 Nestor notabilis | reverse complement strand
TGTAGGGAACGTGTGAGAGAAGTTGACACCACCGCAACAGCTAGATGCAGCAAGGTAGATGTGGATGCAAAACATCTGCAAACAAACTCAACCCATTATCTAAGGTGGGTTTGTTTTTTTCACCTAATAACTAAACATCACACACCAACCTCTGCCCACAGCTGTTTCAATCCTACCTCAGGTCAGCCCAGCAAGTTTTGGGTATAATCTCCGCAGACATACCATGCTTTGAAGACAAATGACCAAATGAAGTGAAGAAAATGAGCTCTCCTTTCACAGAAAAGCAACGATGCTTCGGTGGCAGCAGTGTCCAGGCTGGATGGCTCCCTCTCCCAGCGGTTTTTTCTACAGACTGGATGTAGCACAGAGCAACTTCCAGCCTGCTCCCCTCTTTGGCTTCCTTCACTGAACACAGAAAGTTAAAATCATGTGCATGGAAAGAAAAATTAGTCTGTTCCAACTAGGCTACACTCAACAACATGAGTCAGTACTTAGCCGACCCTAACAGTATTTAAACTGGAGGCCTACCATGCAATTAGCTTTCATTAGATCAGTGTAGTTGACTGCAGAAGAAGAAGGATCATTTCTGGGGGAAATGCATCCATGTTTGCTTATCTTTTCTTTGTTAGGGAAGCTAATTTGGCTGTTGATTAGGGAACACACCAGTCTACTTTGTTTCAAACTCTTATTTGAGGAGAGGGTCATATTAAGAAGCTGTGAGTCACAGAACCACAGAATAATTAATGCTGGAAAGGACCTCTGGAGATTGCCTAGTTGGATTCCACTGCTTAAAGCAGAGACAGCTAGAACAGGTTACTCAGGACTATGCCCAGTTGGGTTTTGAGTATCTCCAAGGATGAAGTCATGAGGGATGCTTTAAACCTAACATAATACCCCTACAGCAGTTAGACATGCAATATTTAACCTCAAGGCAGATTAATTTTTATGTAACCAAGCAATACAAGAGAGGATAGATGCTCAAGCCCCAGCAAATATCACCCTAAAAGGTAAAGTCAAGAGAGCCAAAAGCAGCACGTAATTTTTTCCCCCCCTGTATTCATGAAACTCTTTAGGTTCTCAGATTTCCTCTCTACCTTGAAGTGTTTATTCCCCAGCCTCATGGAACAGTAAACAAAAGAAAGTTTAACCCATGAAGACAACACATGAGCCACCTCGCTAGTAGATGGGATTGTAGCTGTGAATCCCACTTCATATTCTACTTTCTAAACAAAGGCAATACCTAGCCTAAGGGTTCAACCAAACTGCCTTCTCTCTGCTTGCAAATAGTTCTTATTGGTCAAGCT
Organism: Nestor notabilis; assembly: GCF_000696875.1. Classification (NCBI taxonomy): domain Eukaryota; kingdom Metazoa; phylum Chordata; class Aves; order Psittaciformes; family Psittacidae; genus Nestor; species Nestor notabilis. Next base: position 17,028 of record NW_009934123.1, on the reverse strand, counting down.
TGGTGACACCTGAACTTGCAGTAAACAAGCTCTGGAAGAATGAGAAAAATAACACTGAAGAGAACCTCGAGAAGTAATTATCATGTTGGGCCAGATGCTGACCCAGAACAAGTTTCTTAGGAGCTGCATGCAGTATGAAAGAGGTACCTAATGACAAAAATGAACATATGAATAGTGACAAAAATACTGTATTTTCCAAGAGTAGAGTATAATTCCTGGCAGCGGGGCCACAGGCAGTAGTGCCACAAGCAGTAGCTATTCAGGTGGCAATTGACCCACAAGGTTTTAAATAGATAGTTCAAAGCCAGAGATTATTCTCTTATCCTGTGCTGTCAGTGCTGCAAGGCTGTGAGGAAAGGTAATACCAACGTACAGAGATGAATCAAAAATGTTTCACTTTATAATTAACTACCTTTGCCTTTAAAAAAACCCCAAAAAACAAAACAAAAAAAACAACCAAACCCAAAACACATTTTGGATGACTTGGAATGTGTCAACACAATTTATAACAGTGCACATCCATAGAATCCAAAAACCCATGGGTTCAGTTTTAGTGCAGTCAAGAGGCTTTAGTTCTCGGAGGGTTATTTTAATTTTGACGTATGAAGAACTTGCTCAGTAATATAAGGTTCACCTCTGGGATGAGAAGTTGTTTTTGGTGTCAGCTCATGGTACTACTTATAAGTACTTAGAAAAACAAGGGATTTTGCTGGAGGGGGGGAGGGGTGGGGAATAAAAGGTCACTTATGAGGAAGTGGCTAAGAAACCAGCAGGTCAGTAGGGCTGACCCTACAAACAGCTGATTTACAAAAATGGCCCTGTTTAGTGGAGATCTATTACACACATGCATGTTGGCCTGGAGATCCTCTAGCAGGTCAGCTCTCTTATGCCCGAGGTCCCTCTTCTTTCCCTCATTCACTAATAGGAGGGTCTAGCAACAGGATTTGAGAAGATTATCAAGTCAAAGCTGGAAGTATGTTCCAGCCAGCAGTCTAAAAGTGAAGTTAATCATCTGAGCACCTTTAAAGGGGTAAGACCTAGGGAAGACTGAGCAAGACTGCTTCTATTAATTGGCCTGAAACTAATCGCAAGCCATGTAAATGCCAAGTCTGAACGTATGGGTGAACAAGTGCAGGGTAATGGTTATTTGAGGCAACAGATGCTGGGAGATACAGAACATATTTCTTTACATTGTTCCACACAGATCCTTTCATCAGTCTCATCACAATACTGAAGCCCTCCAGTTACAGGTCTATACTATAAAGAACTTCTGATTAAAAAAAGAAGATATAATTTGTGTGCGTCTGTGTTTAGAAAACCACTATCTCCACCCAAATCCTCTGGCTACCACGGAAAGCACCACCAAGCCTTTTACAGGGGAAAAAAACCCAAACAAACGTAGCCCAGACTTAAAAAAGGCTTAGTCTAGATGTGAATACCTCAAGCACTGAAGAGGTTAAACCTTTCCTAATGTCATCAGTGCACAAGATCAGTGCCTCCTCACAGCAGGCAGCCCAGGTAGGGGTGCTAAGCTAAATTCAGCTACTGCATTTCCACACACTGTGGAAGTCACTGTGCAGACTTCTTCATAAACTTATAGATTTCTGTTGAAACTTGGAAGAAAATGTCCCAAGCAACAATTTTGAGCCAAAACTTGTGCTATGGCACAACAATTCAAGTCTCTAGCCTAAAGAGGTCAGCTACTGCTTGTAGAAGTGTTCCCCAGTTTCCTCTGCATTTGATACATTTGTAGGTATCCTCCCCTTCACATAAAAAGGAGTCAGTCCTACTACAGGGACCCAATTTTTAAAAACAAGGTTGTTCTCATTTAAAGAGAGAAATTTGCACATCTACAATTCTTGAATTATCAAGTATCCCAGGGTCTATGGGAACTTTTTTCTTCAGTGACCTCGCTCCTTAAACACAAAGCACATCTGAGACAAAACAGGGCTCTGCAAATTATTAAACACATTGCTGCTTCTACAGTCCTTAAAAATCAATTCTCCAAGGCCCATTTCAACCACCAAGCATTGAATATGCCATTAAGAATTTGGAAGGAATAAAAGTGCCTAATTTCAAAACTTGCTTCCTTACCATTTCTAAATTCAAATGCATTTATCACTTAAATGCTTCTTTGAGCGTTCCAGTTCACTATTGAATGAAACAAAAATGAGTGCAGGTTTCTTTAGACTTTATTAAAAACACTAAAAAAAATAATACAAGGAGTTAAACATTTCTTGGCATATCTAGTAATACTTTACACATCATTATGATATGATGTTCAGTTTTGAGATAAGGAAACCGGCAGGGTTTTAGTTGTTTTGAGTTGTTTGAATCTGCCACAAACAGAATGAGCAGGAAAAGCTACTGCGGGGGTTTTTTTCTTTCTTTCTTTGTGTTTAGATACTGCAGTTAGGTGAACCCTCCTAGAAAGGGCAGCAATTCCTTTCTATACTATCTATTTCAGATTGGCAAGAAGAGTACAGGGAACAGTTTCTAGGATGGGGACAGAGAAGCCTTCCAAAAATCAGCTGCTAGTTTTCTAAGCTTAAGGATGCTCTTTGAGGACTATTTTGGTCACCAATAACTGGAATGGCACTAGAGATTCCAGAAGGAAAGCTCTGTTATCCATCACTGGCAAGTGAGCTCTGCTGAACTCTGTCAATGTATCTTGGAATAATCAAATGTTACACTTGCCCTACATTTATAGTACTGCAAGAACAGAACAAGGAATACAAACTATTAAGCTCTTTTAAACATCTTGTCTTCACTCTAAATATCAAAATTCATTCAGATCACTGCAGTGTACATTTCTTAAAGCAAAGCATTTAAAAAGTAATCTCAGTTAAAGATGATAAGGAGAAAATTCAGTACCTGTACCCAAAACAGAAATGCTAGCAGACGCTTTTGCCTTCAAAAAGGCCAAAACCAACATGCTTGTTCATCAAAACCAGTTCCTGAATTTTGCTACTTTCTCTTCCAGTCTTGTGGTTTCACTGGGTTTATTAAATCCTATCACTTGGTATTATTAAGTACTTACGAGACTGCAGAAAGGAACACCACCACTTCTGTGGTCGGAAACCTAGCCACACAACCTTCCTGTTAATGCACTATATTAAGAGGCAACAGCAGTAGATGCATCCAGGATCTCCATGTACACAGAGCCATGCTTTGCTTAAATCTATTTCACATTACCACTGAAAGGTGTTTGTTTCCCTTTCCCCCTGATTTTGGAAATAACAACAGGCTTCAGCTGTAAACCATGCTGCCACTACTCTCCCAACCAAACAAGATCAGCCTCTTCAGTCACATCAGAGATTCGCTCTGACTCCCCATATAGCTGCAACCTATCACAAGAGAAACAGAAAAGAAATACAAGATTTGTTGTGAGATGGGACCCAACCCTTAGGCAACAGTGGGATCTTCAGCTGTTTTACACAAATCATGAAGAGGCATGCTACAGATACTCTTACACCTTAGGGAACAGGCTGAGACATGTAATTATCTCCCTCATTTTTCAAAGTTGTGAAAACTGGTTAAAAAAAAAAAAAAATCAACAAGCTCTTGGCAGAGGAAAAGGTTTGTGTCAGTATTTCAGTCTTTTACAAAGACTTTGCAGCTCAAACTACCTCAGTATGACAACATGTCTGGAAAAAAGTTCTTTTTTTTTTCCCTCATCTTTTAGTTGCAGTAGCACTAAGTTGAACTAGAAGTTGCATAAGCACAAAAGCCAAGAACATCCAGCCTGCGTACTGTTAAAGAAAGAACATAATTCATTTGCCTAGATCTTCACACTGAGTTTGGGTTCTCTGGATGCTTTAAGGAAACACCTCTTTAAAAGCGCAGACACATTTCGTCTTGCTTACTCCTTTTAAGAAATGTTCCAATTGCTCTTTTAATATCCCCATATTTAACTTCAGTTTTAAAAATCTGTAGATTTATCGCTGCCTTTTTCTTGTGCTCACAGCAGCTGTACACTAAGCAGAATTTCCCTCCAGGATCTTAATTTGACTTTTTAGGGCTACAGCTAACTGGCTCCCAAAACCACCTGGAACAACATCAATTAGGGCAGTCCAAAGGGCTGCCGTCAGGAACTGTGACAAAGCAGTAAAGAAAAGCTCGTACCCACATCAGAAGTGCTGTGGAACAGAGTCAAACTGCATGTTTGCTCTATTATCAACTTGGCACACTCAAGGGAAATTGTGGAAGTCTGTTGTTCAAGTCATTTAAATTTAGACTATTTAAAAAAATAGCAGGAGGAATAAGCCTTAGCTGTCTAGATTATGTTTCCTACAATTTTGCATGAAACATAAGACAAATTTCCACCATTTATTTTTTAAGCACGGGCTATAAGCTCGTGGGATGTGAAGTACTGTAATGTTTGATGCTTAAGGGTTTACACAGAATGTCTGAACTGCAATACTGCCCACACTATCCATTAATGTTCTGGAGCTCTAGAGTAGTTGGCTGCCTGACAAAATATATTTGTCACACTGAGTTCACAGGTCAGCAAAACACCTGAGACTTTCACCAAGTATTTATCCCAAGACATTCTTTCTTAAGGCCTCATACAACACAGCTATGAAGCATGACAGAAGACAACCTTTATCCTGTTTCTTTGGGAATCTTGACACTGGGAACATACTGTAAAAAGGTACCATACATTACATTGGGTGAAAAGTTCCTGAATGAACAGAACTGCTTTTCCAGGTTATAGCTGGAAATCTAGTAATTGCATATGTCATTTTAGTGCAAGAGCTTGTGCCACCACCACCTGCTGATAAAAAGAATATCTACTACCTTCCAAAATAAGTTTCTAAGCTTAAAAACAAAATAAAAATTCAACTACATGCTGTCAGACAAATTTAATCATAAAGATGTCCACCTACCTACCACGCTTTCAAAAGCCAGATGATCCTGAAATCAAGGCTGTATGATATTACCTGTTATACTCTGGTCTAATCGCACTAGTACAACAAATGGGTCTCCTACCTCTGCCAAGACGTCCACTTGGCCAGTATTCACTCACATATAGTCACTGACTTTTGAATACTTTTTGTTGTAGTTGTTCTCCACGTCCCTGTCAATTTTCCAGCACTGATGCTCTTACTTCACATGACACAGGTTTCCAAACAGCTTTTCAACAGGAGCAGGACATTCAGGTCCCCATTCAGAACTCTCCCAGAAGTTTCCCAAAGGGTCAACCAGGTAAAAGGTACACATTTCCAATGGAAATGCATTTGTGCTAAACCAAAACTTAATTTGTCTGTAACAGATAAAGGTAACAATTTAATAAGAATAGTACAGGGAAAGGTGATTTAGCTGTTCCGATTTTTAGTGTGATCATTTGTATTCAATATTAGTCACACAGTATCTACGCAAAGAGCAAATTAGAGGTACTTATCTTTGCAAGTTAACTGCAGATGTCATGCCATAATTTTTAGTCAGACCGTAAGAGGCTTGAGGAATTTAAAAAACAAAGCTAAAAAGCCCTTTCTAACCACATATCGAAAGTATAGCAAGAATCACAAAACAGTTTTCAACAAAACTTGCAATTTTATCCAAGTAAATGTACAGGTTTACTTGCAAAAAACCAACCAACCCCAAAGCACTTCCTGCCAAGCATATTTGTCCCTTTCTTGCTCTAAGTGCAAGTGAGTCACTTATACAATAACTTAACTCTAAGACTTCCATACAATTTTGAGTATACAATGAAAAGTAAGCTCAAAGTATTTCTTCAGCATACATCATCAGCACTTACAAACACAGGTACAAGAACAGTACAATGGAAGTTTTTACAGGACCTTGCCATGGTGATTTTTCACTAAAGTTCAATTATAATTAAGAAAACTTTCCAAAGATCAAGCTTCAGGCTCTGGCTCTGGCTCATGCTCTATTTTAAGCATTATCATCTGATTCTTTGAGAATTCAGAGCAACACTTCACAAGCTTACATACTTACAGACTTAGGGTTGGGAAAGGACCTTAAGATCATCTAGTTCCAAACCCCCTGCCATGGGCAGGGATGCCTCACACTAGATGAGATTGCTCAAGGCCCTCTCCCCCAATTCATTCGTACTTCATTCATAGTAGAGAGTTTCAACTAAAGAAAAAGTTGTGAGCTGCCAATATGGCTCTTAAAGGTCAAAAATCTTCATAGAATCATAGAATAGCTGGGGTTGGAAGGGATCTACAAAGGTCATCTAGTCCAATCTCAATTTATTGCCGTAAATTACTATTATTCAGCTTGAAAGCCTATATGATTTACCATCTTCAGCTAGCAAGCTGCTCAAAGAACAGAGCTCCAGAGCATGCCTACTCTCCTGGAGTATGTTTTGTTTGGGAAAATGTAAACCATCTGTGATATTCTGTCTTTCATGGGGTGAAGTTGTACCACAAAGCAGCTAAAGATATCACAATGATTATATGTTTGCAAGGAAGTAGCTAATTAAGCTTTGCCTCAGCAGGCAGAAAACAACCACAGCTTGAACCAACTACAATTTCTACAATAGTTTTTCATCTTTCTTTCCACAGCCAAAACACATGGTCCTCCAGATCCATTAAAGGGTTATGACTCACTTAGCCCAGGTTAGATCTTATTTTTTCAAATCAGCAGAGATTTTCATGTGGCAGGTTTAAATTTGAATTACACGGGTAACAAGTGCATCCAAAATCCAGAAGAGAGAAGTTGTAGAGAAACAGGAAGAGAAGTTCAGCTGGAAACAATCCTGCAGCCAGGAAAGCACATACTGTCCTCACTAGAAAATCTATTTACTTATCTTCAAAGCAGGAAGATGAGGTATTACTGAAAGTGCTGGACCAGATAAAGCAACAATTAAATTCAATTAGGGTCATTCAGTTTGTGTCCAGCCTCAAGTCTCTACCCATTCACGGTCCCTGTTTAATCCCCACTTTTTGCCAACTCACCACCATTGTAAAAGAGAGCTACTGCAGCCTCCACAAAGACTTCACTATGAGGAGGTCTATTTGATTGCAACACAAAATTCGTCCATTTCCAAGCACTCCTTGAATTCTCAAATGATGCGGCCATTGCTTACGTGGTGCAGCAAAGCAAGTTGCTCCAGCATTCTTGCTCCCTTACTTCACTGCTCCTTTAGAACAAGAACAGATATCCTACTGGCTAACCTTCTGCTTCCCGATCCTGCACTCCAGGGAAAAATCAATGCATTTCAGTTATGCATACTTAGGTCATCACTTACCAATCAAGGCAGGACGGACAGAGTTCAGTTCAGCCATTAAACTCCGTACTCTTCGGCAGATAGTGAAGAAGGGTGCAGGTGTAAAGCAGGGATCTATCATCTGTGATTTTAAAGGGCGAGGGTAGATCAGGTGCAATGGCATGGTAATAGAAGTGAGCCACAAGACTTCGCTGAAGTTCTCAGAGCATATACAGACACATTTTAGTGAGAACTGAGTTACTATCACTTTTTTATTTCTCCCCATCACAAACACACAGGGTGATGGGAAGCCAGAGCCCTGGTGATGTGGCAGTTGGTTTTCTCTTCTCTCCCTAGAGAAGATGATTTCATGCAAGGAGCATACGTTTCAGACTGCACATGGATTTCAGTGAAAGAAAACATCCAGAACTGTCACAAGCTTTAAAATAAGGATTTCTGACCACAATGTGGCAAGATTGGGGTAGAAAGGGAGAAGAGGAAGAAGCAAACTTGTTTTGAGACTCATTTTAAGTTCACATCTCCAGGCAAAACAGCTTTTAGCATTGCTATTCTCAGTAAGAAGCTTCAGGGCCAGTTACTTTCAAGCGTTGTTTCTTCTCTAAGGAATAACTGCGCTTGCATGAATAAAGCAGTCGAGCTTGGCTTCAGAGCATGCATGTAGGGGGAGGTGGGAAAAGACATGAGTGGGCTGGAGGAGACAACAAGAAAACTGCAGTGTAAATACTGTTTACAAATGCTGCACCACACTGAGACCATCTCCTCAGTGGCTCAGGCAAATTATTATGTTAAACCCCAAACAACAGCAACAGAGGTGGAGAGAAGCATGGTACTGTCTCATCCTTCGCTCCGAAAAGTGGCAGAAAGGCAAGAACGTTCCACACAAAGCTCCTAAGATGACAGAGGAAGCTCTTAGTTTTCCCCAGAAATTAAGCACTTGGCTGCTGACTCCAGTCAAGGAAAGTTGGCCTCAATCTCAGCACAGCACCTCTGATGAATGGCATATACAAGTAGTAGCTAAGCAGGACTCTGAAAAAGCCACTGGAACAAGAAGTGGTAACTTGGTACACAGGAAAAGGTGATTAGAAGTCAAAAAGAACGAAAGGACTGCCTATTCTGGCCATGAAAGCACAGCTCTACTGGTGCCTAGCCTACCCAGCAACGCTACCATTATGGGTTTCTATTTTTATGCGGACAGTGAAAATGCAGATGATGTAGTTAGAAGCTTCTTACTGCTTTACTGATTAGTTTTTCCTTATTTGAAGTTTGGGAAGGACTGTATAAACACTCCATTTACCAGCTGTACAAGCATGAGTGCTCAATGCTTGTTACTCCCTGTATGAGTACTTAATTTCTTTGGATTATCGTTGACACCTGCTTAATTCTTTGTCTCCAAGGTTATTTGCAAGTACCATTTATGGCAGTTTTACAGAAACTCATGCCCTAAGAGCCTGACAGATTGCCAGCTCACTTCATTAAAAAACCTCCTGTGGTAACAGCTTTCTTCCACTGCTGACATAGGCTGTGTTTGAACTGATGACCCTGAACTGAAGTGCTCCACATGTCAACTATCTGCTCTGCCAAGTCAGCCCGTAACACGTGAATACAGATAACTCTTAAAATGGAGCCTTCTCTAACTGTGGCAGTTGTTCTTCCCCTAGAAAAACAGAAGAGCTAGTAAATGTTTTTAGTCATCTTTAAGCCTCTAAAAAAGACTCTTCATCTTAACACGCCTTTCTTTCTCTTGCATATTCAGAATTTTCTATTACCCCAGCACATTCCCTAATCCCCTTATTGACTGACAGCTTCTTTTAAGATTGTATCTGCACCCTCTTGGGATTACTTATGTGGTCAAACTCTGGCCTTCAAATAGCTTGTAAAGCAAGGAATGAACAATAAGGGGCGGGAGAAATGAGTTCAGCGTCAGCCAAACAGAACAATTCTGGTGCTTAGGGTTGGGCAAGTCTTGGAAAGGACTATGAAACTTCTTGTCATCATGCTGCAGATCACCTGCCAAACAGTATTAAAAAGAAAAAAGGAGGAAAAAATACTAAAAACTCAAACCCTCCAAAACCACCACAACACCCCACCCCACCCCAAAACCCTCAAAAAAACCCATTTGCTGAAATGCACAGTAACAGGCAAAACACCACAGCCAGCCAGCCTCCACCCCTGCTACAGCAACACAGTCTGCCACCCAGCCATTTATCAACACTGCACAGCCACATGAACTGGAAAGTGCTCCTCTTCAGACTCGTCAGCTGTCTCAGCCCAGGTTAATACCAAACCCTCCAGCTTGTTACAGACAGAACCTGTGACGAGCTTCACTACACTGAGAATGTGGCTCAGAAGGAGCTGCTTGAACACCTCATCAACTTAATACTTGTCTTGGTAAAGCAGCAGAACATTAGAAGTCTACTAATGGTAACTGCTTCCACTAGTCTTTTAATAATGCTTCTAGAGAGGCAGCTCTCTGATTGTTCCCTCGCTACAAGCACAGAGACGCATAGCTGCCTCACTGGTTTCTGGGGATGGCACGGGGAAAGAGATTAGGGACAATAAAAACAAAACACCACTTCAGAATACAAAAGGTTCTGCCTGTGTAACACCACAAGCACCCAAGTGTCAGACAGCTTGTGCTGTTCCCCTGACTGAACTTTTTCACACAGTATCCGCTCACATGCTCTACAAATGTGTATGGTAAAGGCAGTCCTTTCCCTGAAGTGCCAAACACAACAGGACCTGCGTCCATGAGAAGCTCCCAGAGGCTACCACAGCAATAGCTTTCTTTTCTGGTGGTACACCTTAGATGCATAGAGATGGTAAGCCTTAGGTGTTACAAAAACGGGAAGCTACAATTAGCCTAATTCTTCTGTATTAAAGCTCTTAGGATGAATCATATTGCAGAAGCACCTTTTTAACTGACCTGATGAGAGGCCTTTCTAAGCAGCATCCACACATGGATCTGCTCTCCAAAGCTGCTATGCTACAAACCTTGAATTCACTCTCTCCAGAGTTGATGTGTTGCTAACCTTGACAGAACAAAATGAGGTAAGCAAGCAAGCCTTTCAAGTCTAATTTCTGAAGCCGTTTAGACACTGAAAACAAACCATTTGATCAGCATACAGAAACAAGCAGACAGGAATGGCTTGGACCTGAAAAAGATTCTGAAAGAAAAAGGAAATCATTCCCAGCACAAGAGATTTCTTTTACTACTGCTGCCTCAAAGACCTAAACACGACTAGCTCATGAGTATGTCTCAATCTATAGTACCTTACATGCCCTTTTGACCAATCCTTGGCCCAAGGGAAAAAAAATGCCCTGAAGGAACAGGGAAGAAAGTATATTAATATTTATACTCTTTAAGGACAATAATCTGTGTGTTGAAGTATGTAATATGTAAACAGTTTACTACAGGTCAGACTTAAAGTGTTTCATCATTCAGCCAAAATTTCTTATTTATAAACTATTATATGAATCATAATCTTTAAAAG
>NW_009934123.1:0-6308 GCF_000696875.1 Nestor notabilis | reverse complement strand
TGCTGAAAATAAACAAAATGTTAGTCCTTGAAATCTCACACAAGCAGTAGCTATTTTTAGAATAAAGGATAATAAGTGAAGGTTATGAGGAGAGCAATGTAATTTGCAAATAAGCTCTTTGGAGCAGGAAACATCTGAATTTGGGTCTGTTGCTGGTTGAAATGAGTTATCTGGCACTTCTAGCCAAAGGCTTATTTTAGACATGCAAAGGTTCTGGTTATTAGAAACAAAATACATCTGCCAATCATGAGCACCAGCAACAGCCACTGAGCCTTCAGAATGAAAGACAACAACAGAAGAAAGACCCTACCCCTACCAATTTGAAGTTCAGGACAACTTGGGAGTGCTTCCGAGAGAGAAAGGGAAAGGAAGCTACACAGAAAGTGAGAGGGAGCAAAAGGAGGGTGGCTCCTTGTCAGTCGTAGACAGATAAAGCCACAGTTTCAATTCATGTAATGCGACCACAGACATCACATGAATGCATTGTATATACCCCTCTGCACAAACTGGTGGGCAGGAGCAAGGTGGAATCAAATCATTACACTGGACATAGAATTCCTCTTCCAACAAACAGTCTATCAGGTGACCAGTGCCCTGATGCCCACCAATGGCAGTACGAGTTAGGAGCAGTCACTATCTCCTACGATCAACTCGTTGAACATGCAAGTCAACAGACGAGACTCAGAGGTAAGGATGATGAAGAGCCCTGTTGCATTATGGACAATTTGAGATTCAAGGAGTAAATATTATTCTCCCCCAGCTTTCAAATTAAATTTCAGCGAGGAAAAAAGACTGGCCTGCATACTCCACTGATTACACCAGCAAGGAAGAACAGGCTAGTACAAGAGCCTCATGAAAATATCTTATCAGAAACTTCCCTGTACAGGTAATTTTTGAGCTTGTTCTCTTCTCCCTGACAAAAACTATTCAATATAACTATTTTAATTTCATTGAAGCATCTTTTTGGGGCTGTGGTGAAAGCTACAAATATGAGATGTCCTTGTTACAGGTAAGTGTATTTTCCCCCCATATATGCTTACTTTGCAGATTTTGAAGCATGTAAGCCTTTGCATATTTGATATTCAAAAGCAGTTGTTTACTTAAAGTTCCAGACTTTTTTTACTGTTACTATTCCTCGCACAACTCCAGGTACTTAAATGGCTGAATATCAAATGTAGCATCATTTCCAAGACCTTGCCAGATCAGAACTCTTCCCGCTTTGTCACACACCATATATTCTGAATATGCTTTTATGCCAGTTAAAACCAGTTGCATTATTCTTTTAAACAATTACTATTTAAGAATAAAATATAGTATTTGCTTGTGTGTTTTCAGAAAGACATACCATTTGCAAGCAGTTCACAGCCACTGATTATTTGAGACAACTCTAACTTCTTTCAGCTTGTGACTGCATTTAGATTGCCATAGCTGCAGTCTCGGACTTGGGCTATCACAAGTTATTTTGAACACAAGCAGAAGCAGGAGTTACCACTTGAAGTCTAGAACCCAGCTAGCTGATATTGCCCAGAATACATCTAACATATCATTAGCATAGAATTAAACCAGTGTTAGAGCCAAGGGTGATACCTGGTCACCATGAAACTCCTGAAGGGAGGAACTAAGCTGAAAGGCAACAGCTCTACCAGATGACTTTCAGCAGCATCTTAAGACTCTTCCCAACAATCAGGAATATTTCTAATTAAGGCTTGGCATTTTCTTCAACATGGCATCTCCACACAACAGTTCTAGATTAACTACATCAGAGTTCGAACCAAATAATGCAGTCCTATATAGAGATTAACTAATTTTAGCCATCTGAAAGTTACAAATTTAACACACTTAGCCAGAAAAGACTTGCATTTATCAATTTCTTCAACAAGACAGTTGACACAACTTACAATGCTGGCTACCAAGCTCTGCAAGATGGAAAGAACACAGTGTTACAGTAAGAAAAATGCATTACCCCATTTTCTGTTTTAACCTGCTTAAAAAGCCAGTGTTTCTACATATACTTTGAGGTCTTCAGCCACTGCTTGGCCAAAGAAACCAAGGGATTTCCACCGAAGTGAAGCCTCCAGCCTCCACACTAACACACATTAAATATATTTCCCTTAACAATCTGCTAGCCTGTGGAAATTGTGTGTTACTTTCATTTAAACTAAGTCAAAGATCTGAACAAGGACTTTGCTGAACTAATGGCATTAAATGCCAAATGTATACCTCCCTGAACTAGACAGGAAAAGAAAAGCTACATCTACAGCCACTCCCTGGATCAGTCTGAGCCAAACTCCAACTGGGAAGGAAATAAAGCCAGTGACCAGCAGCTGCCATGTGCCTAGTCTGTCTTTTTTGGGGATGTTATAAATAAGCTTCTTCGGAAAGCACAGCTACCCTCCCCTGTTCTTCATGAACCAGTGCAACTCCCAAACATTTCTCTCCATCAGGAAGCACCACAAGCACTTACAAACCACTCACTGAATATCCAGCAAACCTGCTGTTCTCCCACACAATATCCACACTATGCCCTGAACTTGAAAGAGTCCTTATAGCAGTGTTCCTGAATCCGGAAGGAAGGCTTTATGGTAAGTACTAAATAAACATGTGGCTAGGGCTTGCTTTTAAAAGGCTACTTCACCTGATAAAGTGGCAGAAATAACACTTACAACATCTTAATAGAAGGATGAAGCCACAGCTTATCTTAACAGCCCAAGTGCAATGGTACAATGGTACTATTGTATAGGGGTTTTTTCCATATTTCTGCCTGCTTTAAGACAAGGGGAAATGAGGGAAGCAGTAACTCAGACTCTTCCTGTACTTCAGCACAGCAGTCATTAAAAAATCTCCCTTCAGGGCCACAAACTAACTAATTGGAAAGAACTGTTAGATGAAGAGTCAACCAGAGGAGTGATGGGACTAGAAGTCACCTTGGCAATCTGCAAACCTGCTTCATAATGTATTGATAAGCTTAGGCAGTTTTGTACCAGAACCAGAGAATTAACAGCTAGCAGGCCTTTTCCAAGCAGAGACTTCAACTTCCATCCTACATTTATATCTCCATCAACATATTTGTGTAACTGTGGATTCATGGGCTCTTCTTACATAAGAAAATACTTCCAGTTAACGGTTGGTGAATGGACTCTTACTATAAGCATTTCTTTAAGACCCAACTGCCTATGCTATGCATCTGCTAAGTCTATTTGCAAAGTCTCTTTAGAGACCATCCTCAGAGAACCATCTCCAGGTTTACTGCGTAAGTGAACAGAAGTCACACAAACAGAAGTGTCCTTCAAAGAGGCAATTCACTATAGTCATCTTTGTGTCTGTCCTACACCATATTTATTTTGAAGAGTTAACTGCTTATTCCATTTAACAGAAAGGCTTATCAATAAAACAGTTTGTTTCCTACAAAGCCACAAGTGAGGGTTTCTGAAGCAAAGCAAAATTTAAGCCTCTGATCTGGTAAAGAATGTTATCTTCAGATTCAAATGAGGACCACTTGCACCAGTGCTGGAAAAATTAAGGGAGACATCAGCACACAGAGTATGAGGCACAAGCTGAAAGCAAGAGCTTAAAGCTCTCTTGACCTTAAACCTGAAAGGAGAATCCCTGTGACCAGGAAGTGACTCAGGACCTCTAAGCTCAATGTGCAAGACAGGGCTAGAACTATCTTAGCTCAGACTACAATGGAACTGCTCTCCCTCCTTCTTTCCTTCAGTAAGCCTTCCATGTCTCCTAACCATGGAGAGGAGGTGCCCCTGTCAGTTCACTGGCAGCAATCTGCAGGATACCATCCCAAGAACAGAATTTCAGAGGAAATACTGCAGACACATGGAACAGGCTGCACATCTGAACATATCCCTATCAGAGACAGCTACTGCAAAACAGATCATCTAACTCTGCAGAAAGCTCCTTGTATTTTTATACTACCAAAACCCCCACCAGGAAGTCCAGATTTCTCTCCACCTAGATTGATTGCTGCCTTTCCACTAGGATATACCTGCAATATCTCTTATGAAGTTCTTCTAAAAAAGCAGACTTTCCCCGCAGAGTGGTGGAACACACAGTTAAAACAGGCAGGAAAACTAGCTCCTGATATTCTGCAGAAGACCTATTCAATGTCTAGTCTGAACTGGCAGGAAAGTTTTTCTTAACAGCTCACAGCCATCAGGGAACACAAAACAAGAGTGTATCTGCGTAGGTGGCCTTTCCTGTATGACCTTCAAAGTCTAAATGAAATTCAGGTTGATTAAATGATCACATACATAATAAACTCATCAAGCTCACATAATGTAAATTTTCTCCTGATTCAGAGTCCTGTTTTAAAGAGAGGGCTATGAAAACACTCCCATCACTATTTCAGGGTCCAGTTTTGGGTTGGGTTTTTTTTCCCCCTAGAAATTGAGAAGTTTCTCAATTCAAAGTTACTTTCTAATAAACTAATTTGTCCAGGGTCCCAGGCTGTGAAAGATTCAAGCTCCTCATATGGTTGAATTTCACTTCAAGTTTATTGTTGGATTTACCAACTTATTACTTGAAAATAATCAGTCATTATTTAAAAAGAAAAAAAAAAAAAAAAAGGGGGCAAAAAACCCCACACAAAACACACCACAACTTTATGGATCAAATCACCCTTATGGATCAAAGCACCCTAATCACAGGGGGACAACTACTAAACTATGTGACAGCTGGCTACAGCTATGACACAAAGATATCCAAATTATAAAACCTGATACTATGGTTTTACAGCACTTTGTTCTTAAGTCATTATAATAACCAAAGTTTATTACCCAGATTTTTCCAAAATGCACATCTTCTCTCTAACCTTTTGTTTTGACGTACGCCTATAAAGCTGGCTATTTTCAGAAGAGCTTAAAATATCTGCACATCCAAATCCCACCGAGTCTTACCACGATCTGAATCCTATTTTCCCTAGGCCCTCTAGGAAGTCCTACAAGAAGCAAGCTTTGCCACAGAAAGCCAGCCGTTCCTGCTGGGTCTGTGTCTAATTCTAGAAAGGCATTCTCAGACAGCCTGGAAGCATACCTAGATGGAGTGCAGAATATCAAATCCTTAGTATTGAGAACACCAATACACCTGATCAGTGCAAGGATTGTTTCCACACATACAAGCATCCATATTGCCAGAAACCTTCACAGTAAAATAACAAAGTCATGCTCAAGGACACTTGCCACAAACCCCAAATTGCAGAACACTCTCAGCCAAGTTCGCCTGTTCTGCATCCTGCCCATCTGCCTCAGCCCACACCATCAACCATCCTTTCTTTTTCCTACAGATGCCAATCCAGACCCTTTCACCAGCAGTATAAATTCACTTGAACACTTAAATGTTGCCCTACTCAAAACAAGAACATACATGCACAAACACGTTCTACACACACAGGGCTCTCCCCAGCCAGACTGTAGCGCTTCAAACACAGGGACACAAAGATCTAGCTTTTCAAGAGCACTATCAGTCCTGTAACAAAGTCCAGGGCAAGCTGACAGCAGCGAGTGATAGAGCCAAGCCCTCTCCTAAAAACATCAACCCTATAGTTATCTTCCTCGCACAGAGTGCTTTGTGCTCCTCCAAACATGGAGCTTTCTTAACATGAGAGGGAAAAGGCTAAGAAAGCAAGATGCAAAGCAGCTGGTTTGGTTTATGGGCTGTGTCCCAGTAAAGCAGATAATCCTAGCACATAAGATAACACCACAAACATTAGAGCATTCCTTGGGAACAGAATGGGAAAAAAACTGTTTCTTGCGAGATGCTGTACTTCTAACACCTCAGTGCAAACAACAAAAACTGGTTGTGCCCTTCCCATTTAGGGGGATAGCTGCAGAGAGTTAGGCACACAGAAGTTTTCTTTAGAATTCACTAATTCTGTCCCTGTCATATTCAAAACAATGCTTTTAATGCACGCTTGAGACTTATTTCTCCTTTTTGTAATAAGGCCTGTAAACAAGTTTTATTTAGACAAGATTTATATCACACACTTGCTGAAAGTAATACTTAAACCCATTTAAAAAAGAAAGACTAGAATAGACCAGTCAGTCTCACCTCTGTGCCTGGCAAAATCTTGGAGCAGATTCTCCTGGAAAGAATGCTAAGGCACATGAAAAACAGCGAGGTGGTTGGTGACAGCCAGCATGGTTTCACTAAGGGGAAATCCTGCCTTACCAATTTGGTGGCCTTCTATGATGGGGCTACGGGACTGATGGACAGCGGCAGAGCAGTTGACATCATCTACCTGGACTTGTGCAAGGCATTTGACACCGTCCCAACATGACCTCCTTGTCTCTAAATTGGAG
>NW_009934122.1:39196-43571 GCF_000696875.1 Nestor notabilis | reverse complement strand
GTCCTCTCAGGAGATACTCACCTCGGCAATTATATATATTCAAAAATTCATAGCTAAATTCTTACTGTCTTTGATAACTCAGACTGAAACTAAAAATAATTTCTTTTCCCTTTAAAATACATGTATTTACTTTTCTTTGGTATAGAATCATAGAATGGTTTGGGTTGGAAAGGACTTTAATATCATCTAGTTCCAACCCCCCTGCCACAGGCAGGGACAGCTCACACTAGACCAGGTTGCTCAAGGCCCCATCCAACCTGGCCTGATTTTTTGGCAGTTAAGTGAGTCCTTCTCTATAAACTGTTTTTTTTTTTTGTTTTGTTTTGTTTTGTTTTTTTAATATATCAGTAAACAAGACACATAAAAAAACAAGTGTGGGGAATGTCAAACTTCAAGTGTACATAATGCAATGAAGAACTTGACTGAGACTAATAAAAATACAAGAACTGAATGCTTGTAATCCTTTGTGCAGAGTAATTCTCTGTCTTTGTAGATAAAGGCAAGGAGATGTCTCATTTCGATCTAAATAGCACAGTCAGTTGCAACAAAACCAGAATTGAAATACCCAAATCCTGGACTTTTAGAACATGACAGGAGAGTACTGTGCTGTAAACCTAGGGTAAACATCAGTAGATGTAGAGCTTCAGGCAGAAAAAGCTCTCCCTTCCCAAGAGATTCCAGTGTAGCTTTGCTAACTGCAGTGTGACATGACTGCACATGCATTAAAACACACCTGAATGGAAAACCTACTTTTTTCAGCCCAGAACATACAACTGTTACAATGAACAGTCTGGAAACATTAGCAATGCTGGAATTTTCTGCAACTGCAACAAATCTCTGTCCTACCCACAGATGTGGTCTTCACATTCCCTGAAGCACTTCTTGGCTACAATTGCACTGTTTATTTTTACCACACGAATTAACTGTGGTCCTTTTCTAAGTAAGTGCAGAGCAAATTGGAGCATCCAGTGGGAGATTGAAACATGGACTGTGTCTGCTAATAGAAAGGTTAGAGCTGCCTAGTAGTACTTTCTATAGGATAAAGCTATCAGTTACTTTCCTGTGAAAGCAAGGGAAGAAGCCTCATCACAGACTAGGATGCCAATGCTCACTGCATTTTCTGGTTCCTTTAAGCCATCAGCAAGATGCTCTTTGCAGAATGAAATAATAAGGGATAACTTAAACCCTATGTTCGCAGCAGAAACAATCTACAATTTTTCCAGCTTGCTTTATGTCCTTTCACTAGACTGGAGAAGGTCGATACATAAACAGAATAAAACTTTCCCTCCTAGATGAGGAGCATGTTTTCATTCAGTAGTTATCATTTCACTCCTCTGTTCTCTACTAGAGAGATGTGCTTTCTCCATACCTTGGTGTTCTAGCTGCCTAGATTGCAACAGTCCATGTTTTGGGGTCTTTTTGCTGTTGTTCAAAGTCTGTATGAAAACAAACTGATTCTGGAACGATTTTCTGTATGAAAGAACAAAAATAACAGCACAGACAATGCAATACTTGTGTTAACTTCAACATCGCCTTCAAAATAGGATGCATCAGCAAAATTCTGTCTAGCACCTCGTCATATGCACAGATGGCATGAGAACTGCTAGTGAAACAGCTTGGTTTCTTTCTTTCTCACTTTCTTAGCCTTGATTTTTCATCCTTGATTTAATTTATAATTTTCACGTCTTTTGAATTTTTATTGCATGAGATCATGTTGGTGGTCTTGCACAACCGTTTCTTTATTAAGAGCTTCAAAAATACCTGCATTATGTTCCTTGCTATGAGTCTTCTCTTTCTATAATTATTTTTGGCTTCTCAGATGTCTCCCAAGCCTTCCTCAAGGAGAATGACTTAATTTCTCAATCTGTGTCACTGTCTCAGTGCTGTTTTGAATAGGGTATCGGAGACACTTGCCTGCATAAAAAGCCATCAGTCTATACTAAACTGTGCCTAAACAAGACCAAGTGATAGCCAGCTATCTTACCTTTCCTCTCTGTGATCATCTCTGATTTTAAATACCTTTTCTTGCTTTTATGGAAATTTTCCAATGCATTTCTTTGAGTAGAGCCTGGCATGAACAACTGCTTTAGAATCAGCTTTGATTTCTTCCATCAATTCTTCAGAGTATTTCCTTTGTGAAAACTGGATGAGAATTTTCCTTCAGCCTGGCCTCTTTCAGGCCCATGATCACATACAGTGCTAGGACTTGTAACCATACTTACCAAGTGTCGGGATTCATCTAGGGAAACAGTTTGAAAGAGGCTGCCAAGCAGCCAGAAAAAGCACATGTCTGTATTTGAGGGGTTGATTCATAATCTAATCAGTCACTCAAAACATCTGTAATAACATAAAGTTACTGGACTCCAGCGTAGACATGGTAAACAGATCATCTTGAGAGATGACACAAAAATTTTCAGGTGTGGGCAGGCATAATCTAAGTCCTCTGCTCTGTCCTTGCCAGGTTCTTCGAGACCGAGAACCTGTACTCCATCCAGTATGACTAAACAATTTCTGGTAGACAAGACAGCCTGATATCTCTCTGTCCATCCCCCATGCCCTCTATGAGTAACCTAACTAAACCACATTGCTCAGAATCTCAGTCAACTGGACATTGGCAGTGTTAGTCAATGCAAGTATCCCATTCCTAATTTCACTAGCTGTGCTGTTGGCTTTGATCTTTACATAATGCCCACAAAACAAGATGCATTCTGAACCTTCTAAAATGACTGGGCATGAAATGTTTTGCGTAATACAATGTATAAAGTTTTATCACTGTCTTCAGAAGGCTATAATGGGCACAAGAAGCCTAAATCCCTGAATATGCTAAACAAGACATATCCTAGGAATGTCAATGAAAGAGCCTTCAGGAGAAGAGAGCAAGAATACAATCTTTACTCTTTTCTACCTCCACACACACACCCAGGTCTCCAGTGGCCTGAAAGACTGCACAGGCCAGGCTAAGAGGTGGAACAGCAGTGCTCAGAAAAGGGAGAAATGTTTCCAGGATGAACTGAAAAAGCTTTCCAGCATGAGAGAAGAGAGACAGCAGCACAGCTGACCCCATCAGACCTCACCAGATAAAGGTGAAAACCTTTATCCTCGTTTTATAGGAGAAAAAATTAAACTGAAAATTACCTTCCCATAAAAAGAAGGGTAAGATGATTAACACACCACAACAAAGTGGAATAAGGTGGCATTTCAGAAAGGAGTTGATTTAAAAGTAAGTACAAATCTTGGACTGCGTAGGTGCTTTGTGAGAAACACCTAAAAATGCAGATGAATGGGAAAGGGAGCTGGTATAGACAATAGCCAAAAAAAAAAAAAAAAGAAAAAGAAAACAGTTTCAGACTTCCTTCTTGATTGAGTCAATCTTTCCACTTGAATTTAAAGTAGTCAGGAGAGGATCTTGATAAACTTTTAGTTTATCTTCACCAAGAAAAGTTTTAGTCTTTGCTGAATCCTTAACAAACACCCACAACTCTGGTTTCAGGAAATTACACATAATTTTGTGAGGGGTTTTTTGTTTGTTTTAAGCTTTTACGTGAGAGTCAATCTATTCTGGTGGGGGATACATTTGCATTCCTCTCCATCTTTGCCAGAGAGACAGAGATGACATTTCTTCTGCATAAACAGGTATTTGCAATGTAATACACTACTGCTTGGCACGTTTGCCAGCATCCTAGAAATTACATGTATAGGATGTGTAAGTAAAATACGTGGGATTGCTGACAAGGAGACTATACTACTGACATCTGGGGAATAACAAGTGCAGAATGAGAAAGAACACAGTGTTAAGGCAGGCTAATTTATTTGTGTTTTCTTTGGTGCTCATCACCACATAAATAAGCCATTGCTCTGGAAATGCTGTTAAACTTCTTCCAATTCAGCCAGTAGCAATTTAAAAATGCCTCTGCAAGAGATGATGATGGGTGTAAGCTTCACATGCACATTTAATCTCTTATATATGTAGGGTTTTTTTGTGTGTGTATTTTACCTTTAACTTCAGCAATCAAAACATGCTCCCTTTTGTTTTCCTGTGCAGGTCTACACTGAACCAATGCACACAAACACGCTTCAGGAACTCTTCAATACAATGTGGGAAGACAAAGCTGAGAAAAGGAGTCCACTACTGATGTGCAGTCCTTGGAAGCTTTATGTCTCTCTCTCTTAACCGTAAGCTAAAAGCTCTCAAAATAATCCTACAAGCAAAGAGATATTCTTTATTTTAATCAATCTGATTGACTTTTCCTTCTGGTTTCTGAGAGTGTAATCAATTAGTATTTTAGAATCATAGATAGAATCATAGATTAGTTAGGGTTGGAAAGGACCCCAAGATCATCCAGTTCCAACCCCCCTGCCATGAGCAGGGACACCA
>NW_009934122.1:6305-38789 GCF_000696875.1 Nestor notabilis | reverse complement strand
GATCTGGACACAATACTCCAAGTGAGGTCTCACAAGAGCAGAGTAGAGGGGCAGGATCACCTCCTTTGCCCTGCTGGTCATGCTTCTTTTGATACAGCCCAGGATACGGTTGGCTTTCTGGGCTGCAAGCGCACACTGCCTGCTCATGTCGAGTTTCTCATCAATCACCACCCCCAAGTCCTTCTCCGCAGGGCTGGAAAATCTTTTATACAGGATAAAAATAGAAGGATTTCAGTGAACTATTTTATTTCTAGAACTAGGATTTAAGGAAAAAATCAAATATGGCAAGATCTGACATTAAACATAATAACTTAACAGCATGATATTGCCTTTCACCAGCTGAGGAGCTGGCTTCACTCCTGGATATGAGCTCAACACATTCAGTGCTCCATCTCCCACATTCATTCAGTAGGTATGGCTCTAGCTGGCAAGGCTAGCAGGTTTTCCACCCCTCCCTTGCAATTGAAAATAAAATGCCTGATTTTAATCAGAAACTTAGAAATATTAAAACAAAACCAAAGAATATGGTGCAACACCTGTACCACGTGTTGCCACTTAACTAGTCTATACACACTCTACGTACCAGTCCCTGGTCCCAGTCTAAGCAAATAACCAAAAGGAAGAAATGGGCAAGATGAGGCATGCAGCATGGGGCTCAGATCTTCCCTAGGTCAGAGAGGGTATTAAAACCCCCCCACTATCTACAGAATCTAACCCACTACCTTACAACAAAGATCACTACTCACCATCAAGATAAGGTGATACATACAAAAAAATAAAAAATAAGAAAAAAACAACCCTTCCCAAAAGAGGTATTGCTTGAACTCAGGAAAAAAAAAAACCCAAACAAAAAAACCACCAAACAAAACCAGAGAATTTATCACCTGTGGAAGAAGGGACTGGCACATCATGAAAAGTACAAGGATGCTATTATATGTGGAAAGGAAGTTAGAAAGGTGAAGGCACAGATAGAACTAACTCTGGCCACTGCCATAAAATATAATAAAAAGTACTTTTACAAATACATTAGCAACAGAAAGAGGGCCAAGGAGAACCTCCATCCTCTACTGGATACTAGGGGAAACCTAGCAACTGAGGATTAGGAAAAGGCTGAGGTACTTTATGCTGTCTTTGCCTCATAGTGATAACAGCCATCCTCAGGTTACTCAGTTCCCTAAGTTGGATGGCAGAGATGGGGAGCTGATTGAAGTCACCATAATTCGGGAATAAAATGGTTAGTGACCTCCTGCTCCACTTAGATGTATGCAGGTCTATAGGGCTGGGTGGGTCACACCCAAGAGTGCTGAAGGAGCTGGCAGAGGAGCTTGCTAAGCCACTCTCCTCCATCATCTGTCAGCAGTCCTGGTCTAGTGGGCAGGTCCCAGAGGACGGAAGGTTGGCCAATGTGATGCCTCTCTACAAAATGAGCAGGAAGGAGGACCCTGGGAACTACAGGCCTATCAGCCTGACCTCAGTGCTGGGGAAGGTCATGGAGCAGATGATCCTAAGTGAGATCATAAAGCATGTGTGGGAAGACAGAGGGATCAGGCCAAATCAGCATGGGTTCATGAAGGGCAGGTCCTGCTTGACCAACCTGATCTCCTTCCACCATAAGGTGACTCGCCTGGTTGATGAGGGAAAGGCTGTGGACATTTGTCTATTTGACACCATCTTCCATAGTGTTCTCCCTTTCCCCACCCTTTGTTCCTTCCCTATACATCCCTCAAGTCCTGCATCCTCCTCAGACTGGAAGGCATATTTCTAACCTCCCCTAATTTAAAAACATACACAAATGTATTTGATGTTAAATTAAAAATCAGTATCAACTTCTGTGCCCAGTTCTTCAACAAACTTGCAGCTACACACAATTGGAGAGCTCTTTTCAGTTAATTGAGCTAATTAGAAACACATCAAGGATGTTTAATCTTCACCTCCACATACCTATTTTAATACCAGTAAACACTGCAAATTTGCACCTGGGACCGTATCTACACAGCTTGCTCTGAGTTTTTCCTCTTCAAAATAGAAGTAACGATTGCAGATACCATTACATCTCATAACTAGGGACAGAAATCTTATTTTCAAGAAAGTCTCAGGAAGATTTGAGACACTGGGCTTCCCAGGGACTACTGGACACTGTAGCTGCAGTCTAGTGAAGTTACTTACTTCACTTGTAAATACCAAGCAAGATACTTACTTTGTATTTATGCTGTAGGACACAAGGAAGATCAGGCACTTAATCATTATCTGTACATCATACATGAGATGGATTGCCTCAGCAGACCATTTTATCATTTTTATACCAGCAGAAATTCCTTCTGAGGGAAGGAATTCACTGTAAACCCATTTTTTGCCAGGTAAGAATATCACACCCAAACCCATACCTACCTGAAACTTCTTCCTCTGAAAGACAATGCATGCATTTTGAAAAAATTTATTTATTTTCACTGCTTTAATCTCTCTACTGTAGTGTTAGCACTTAACATAAGCATCCACTCTTCTACTGTTCTATTTACAGTCCATTGAAATGTATACTCTACAAATACAATACATATTTTCAGAAATGTAAGGGAAATACACAATTTTGTAGGATTTAAAAAAGTTACACTCATCTGTACAGGATCCTCACATCATCCAAAAAGTAAAATTTACAAAGGAGTATCAACACAGCCATGTAAGGGCAGGTGCTACAGTGACAAAGCAGCAAACTTGCTAATACAACAAAATACAGAAAATTAAAGTGTTTTGGGGCACCAGATAACACATATAGTACCGCTGAAGTTGTAAATTTAGTAATACCCATATTTCTAAAAACATGTAACTGCAAACCCATAGAATGTTCTGAAAAATATTAAACATTATATACACGAGGTAAATGTACCTTGGTCTTTTAAGAGGTAATTTGAGTTTAAAGCAACTGATATGGTGAAGGTTTTTTTTAAAAACAAAACTCCACAAAACGAAAAACAAAACCAAAACCAAACCAAAACACAAAATGATTAACACCTTGCAATCCTTTCAATGGCACTATATAAACAAAGAACTAACTAAAAGGTGAATTTCATGGCAATCACACTCAGAAGGATTACTGGGAAGAAAAAAAAAAAAAAAAAAAAGCCTCTTATTTCACTTGACACCTTCATGTCCCCATATAGTCAATCCCAATGTCTTTACCTGTACACAAAGTCTTTCTAAGGATTATAAATGGAACCATTGGAAGGTGACAGTGTGTCATACTTGGAAAGTCAGCTTGAGATACGTCCCAGAATTCCAGCTTTTAAGGTTGGAAGGTCCCTGAAGAATTCCAGCATTCCAAAAATCAACATTTTGGGCTTTTCAGCATCAGACCATTTCCAATGCTCCTTATTTTCCACATCCATATGGTCACAAATCTGTAAACCAAACTGAGGCTTCAATGCTACTAGAATGTCGAATTGATTAAATCCACAAAACTTAAGTGAATGTATAATGTATGTAATATTTACAATAAACATTTGCATCAGTATTCATCAGAAAATGTTTTGGTATATACTTGAAATGATACAAAATTAATATTCTGAATGCTAAAATATTTTGGTCCCCCTGGATTTCCAAGAGCAAATCTGGTGATATTACAATCTTAATTTAAAAAATACTTACGTGTACCTGTGTCCATATGTATAAGATATGATCTTACACAGGTAACATTTAAAGTTACATAATATATACAGACACAGCCTTTGTAAAAGGTGTTCAGTTTATATAACGGAAAAGAAGAACAAAGCCTGAAGTTGTGGTGTCAGAACTGAGGATACATACAGCCTTATTCAGAATTTCCCTGCTCTGCATTCCAATATGAATAATAAGGTGTCCCAAAATAACATTCCTAACATCACACACTGTATCAATCATCCTTCCTGTGCTTTGTTTTTGCAAGCTTCTATTACAAAGTGAAAAATTAGAACAATGTAAGAACAGTTGCTAGCAGTTCAGGAGAATGAAGACTACTAGGTGTTTGAGATGAGACAGATGTAACAAACCATTGCAGAGTTGACTGAAAAGTCTGCATGATGTGATGCTGCTCAGCTGCCGCAGACTCTTTTAAATGCAACAGAACTACTCCTTACATTTTAGGAAACTAAACATTATGGTAATAAGGCTTTGCAGGTGCTAAAATAAGCCCCTAATGAAATTACTTGATGAATTTCATTGGAAGCTCTCTGATGTTACATCAAGATTACTACAGAGATCTGAAGCATGCTGGTAGCCTGATGATTCTGAAGTATGACCTGTACCATTTGTATCTATGATAAAGATCCAGTTATGCCTACGAAAAGCTCTCTGTGGACTATATGCTGAAGAATGAAAAGGCAGCAGAGGTAAGGTTGCTGTGTTTGTTGATAACAGGATGGATACTGATGTGTTCTGGAGAGCAGGAACTTAGGTGGCATATTAATTACCACTTTCACATACTGAAATACTACTGAGTGTTTTGGGCATTAATAAAAACAAAGGACAACCAGACTCTTACTAAAGTGGCAATAAAAAAAAAAATAAAAATTCCTGGTAACAGTATTTTTTAAAAGAGAATTTTCCACATTAATTCCCCCAGTCCCCTCCAGAAGTAGTACATTTGGGCAAAGAAGCAATTCAATTTCTAAAGAAGATTGCAAAAATCTTGTAATATCCTTAAAATCTCAGGCAAATCTTGACTAAAGGCATGAATATTCTTCTATGTTCTTATGACAACACAAGCCATCATAAGCTTTGTTCTTGTAACTATGAAGAGAATTGCTGAAATCCTCTGGTATTTGTATCCAAAGACCTGCAGCTCACCACTTTTGGCAGCTCACCACTCTCTGTGTATGAGGCACACACAAAATATATGCACATAAAATTTATAAGCAGCTTTGAACTTTCTCATACAAAAGCCCAAATAACTTCTCCCTAATTACACGTGCACTTAATCCTTGTTTAATTGCAAACATTGTTCTTTGAGCCTTAAGACTCTGCAGAACTGCACAGAAAATATGCTTTTCATATTTGATTTAATGGAGCAAAATCTCCCCTAAGAGCATCTTACTCCTCATGCTACTTTTCTGAAGTAGATGGGTACTTCAAGCATTTTAGAAGTACCACTTGAAAAAAAAATAAATCTTAAATATGACTCATGACTTGACAATTACAAAATGTGACAGTGAATTAACTAGTTTACACTATTTAAAACTCCCACAGTGGTTTAAAGGGTCAGATTTTGGTAAAATTAAAGGTATTCCATGAATTATGTACTCACTTGCTAAAACAAGTGTGAATTAGATCTTAGATCTTAGCTAGGCAAAGGAACAGTTGATCTTTAATTTGTTTTTTGAAACCGAAAGTACCATAGGCTTTGTACACTCCTACTGTTTTGCATTAAAAGACTCAAAAGCGGCACTTACTGGTATAATACAATCTATTTTGAAGGCAATGTAATGTTCTGAGAAAGTGGAAAAAAACCCCAGTAATCATGTATGAAGTACAGTTGCATAAATTATGTTCCCACAACTGAATGAGGTCAATTTGTAAATCAAAGAGTCCTAATGATGTACTACCTTAATAGCTAGCAAAGTGTACTCCAACAGTACATTCACAATCTGAATCAAAGAACCGTGACAGTGGTTCAGAATAGTCAATGTACCAGCCAGGAATAAAGCTGCTTAAAGAGCCATCAATGCACTCTAGAACAAATTAGTGAACCAGTTCAATTTTAAAAGTGACCTCCTATTTTTAGCAGTTAACTAAAAGTTAAGACCAGCTATCAAAATAAGAAATTATAGGTTAATAAAAATAAAACTAGACTACACAATGTTTTGTAAGTAACCTGGGAAAGAGGTTCATAGTGCACAGAAAGGACCCAACGCAACTGTTCAGCACATCCACAAAAATCCTAGTAAGTGACGTTCCTATGAAGTACTAAAAGGCGAAAATATCCTTCTGTTCCCCCAGTGAGGTAGAACAATTAACCTTCTTAACACGCCACTCTGGTGCAGATATGGATTTTTACAGTATTCTTCGGTAGCGAATCCAGGATTACATCTTTATCCCCTCCTGTTGACTAAGTTGTGATAACGTCTTCTTAATGCGCAAAGCTGTTAGCCTAGCGGCTCCATTGGCATACCAGCATTCCCGCATAATTTTTGCCATTACTCGTAATGCCTGTAAGGGAAAAAGCAGTAATTATATGTACTGTGATTCCAGTGTAGCCCAGGTAGCCTCTGTTCTGCCTCAGCCTCTTCATGCATTTCTGAAGTCTAATAATATTCATTTCACACATGCTACAACCCAGTTCTCTCTTCCATCATATCTTAATCTCTCATTCCTACTGTAGCCTACCATAGCTATTCTCCTAAACTCTGAAACAGAAAGTAGTGGTTCTAGCCCTAGATGGGTTCCTAGAGCAAGCAATATGAACAAAGTTGGCTGGAAAGGCAAGAGCTCACTGCTATGCATACTAATGCCTGTGCAGTGACTACCAGCATAATGAACTCACCCCAGAATCAGGTAAACACTTCTACAGAGGCATGGTCAGTAGTTGCCACCACATGTACACTGCAGTTCTAAATCTTTGGCTTATTAGAGCTTCAACTTCCTCATAATAGCA
Organism: Nestor notabilis; assembly: GCF_000696875.1. NCBI lineage: Eukaryota > Metazoa > Chordata > Aves > Psittaciformes > Psittacidae > Nestor > Nestor notabilis. Next base: position 32,170 of record NW_009934122.1, on the reverse strand, counting down.
TTCATCTTTCAGCAAGTGCATACAGTACAAATTCTGAGATGCACAAAGTACTAAGGCCATCACAATTTTGTGTGAAAACTCTTAAAGTTGGGTTTTTTTGTGTGTGTGTGTTTTTGTTGTTGGTTTTTTGTTTTTTTTTTTTTTTTTAAGAAAAATTACTATTTTGGCCAGTCTGCAGGATATTCCTTCATTACACAGTGATAGATCAAAGACCTCTGAGTGAGTTCTAAGCAAGCGTTTACATAAGGCAGCACAGCACTGTTGAAAGAGATAACCAGCCTAGTTACAAACCAACTGGCACAAACCTGATTACCTCATGGATGCTTACTACCCTTGTTGGGGGTTAACCCCAGTAGGCAGCTAAGCCCCTCACAGCCCCTCACTCACTCCCCGCCCAGTGGGATGGGGAAGAGAATCAGGAGGGCAAAGTGAGAAAACTTGTGGGTTGAGATGAAAACAGTTTAATAGGTAAAAGGCTAAAACAAGCCAAAACTAAGAAAAACAAGTGATACAAACCCAATTGCTTACCATCATCTGACCGATGCCTTGCCTGTCCATGAGCAAGAGCAACCCCTGGAAAACTTCCTCCTCCCTCAGTTTTACTGCTGAGCATGACAATACATGCTATGGAATATCCCTCTGATCAATTTGCGCCAGCTGACCCCAGTGATACGTGGAGGGGACAGAATGAGAAATGGGGAAAGCCTTGAAGCTGCGTAAGCACTGTTCAGCATTACCTAAAACATTGGTGTGCTATCTGTTTTGGTCACAAATCCAAAACACAGCCCATATCGGCTGCTATAAGGAAAGTTAACTCAACCTCAGGTAGCTACAGTACAACCCCAGTTGCACAATTTATTTGCAATGATGCTTCCCTTGTAATATAATTCAGACTAGCTTTAATTTACATTAATATCACCTATGATTCACAGGAATGGATCCTAGAATGCTCTACACAAGGTTAGCTACTAATGTGTGTGAAAATGTATTAAATATTAGTGTATAACCAAGGATCAATGACGTTCAATAAAGCTACAATGATCAGAATGAAATTAAGCTCTACAAGCAACCCTTCTCCCTTCAACAACAAGCACAATTTATAAGCCACTGAAATCAATAAAAGCTCCAGTGTCCATTAAAGCAGCTTTAGCAAGATGAGTTAATACCTCACAGCTCTGCCATCTGTTTGGAATATTGGGCCTTAACTTCTGCTCACACACAACTTTCCTCATTTCTTCAACAGAAGGATCTGAAGGAACAAGGTCATAGTATGGCAACTGGTAATCTTCGTGGATTCCTGTAATAGGTTGAAAATGGCTTTATTTAGGTAACATTAAATTACATACTCTTCACATTTTACTGTGTTCCTTATCAGTACTCTACCACTTCCTTTTTTTTGTTTTCATTTTTAAAAACTACACTACAGTTACTAATAATAAAAAAACCCAAACACCACCTTAACCATACCTTTGGCACGTTCGTGTTACCCTTGAAGAATTTTCAATTTTTAAATTTATATATTTGGAAAAGATAGAAGCTATGCCAAATCTTTCACACGCTATACTAAAGACGTGCTTGTTGGAAGAACATGATTTATAATAGCATGTTCTATTTTAAATACAGTGTGGATGTTATACACATTATACCTAGCCCTTACTTGTGGTGTTTGCCCCTTGCTCTCAAGGATGTTTAACTTCACCCTTTTCTCCCCTCTATGTAAACGTTTTAGGGGGAAAAAGAAACCAAACAAACATAGACAGGGACATTTCCTACTTTTTTCAACAGGTATGGTTCACCAGTTTACAAAGAGGTTAAATAAACCCATCATCATTTAAAGGATTAAGTTAGAAAGTCTGAGACACACTAGCTATTATTACCTTGTACCATTTTTAGAACAGACTGTTTACTGAAACTTATTCAGGTTCTGTAAATTATAATTCCTTAGTATGTCCAGTTTTGTAAAGACTGCTACATACCACCAATTGAACATCGCCGAGCTATTTCCCAAAACACTAATCCCATGGCATAGATGTCTGCTCGTTTGAATGACTCAAAATGTTTCATATTTATGGAGTCATCTAGAACTTCTGGAGCCATATACCTATTTGCAATAATGAAATAAAACAAACAAACAAAAGAACACTTAATTTCATAAATACTTCCTGTAGAGAAAGTTCAATGCTATCGAGCTGCTCAAAACTAAATGTAAATATGAGACAAAGGAAAATCTGCTTCATTAATCAAAGACCTCCAACGCTATGGGGATAAATAAACTGAGGGAAAGAAGCAAAGCAATAGGGGAATGAGTAAAATGTGAAACAATGAAGAAATAGAGCCATAAATCTGACAAACATGGGGTAACAGAGACAATTACAAAGACCCAAAGTCTCAGTTGCTAACTGATGAGCTATTAAAAAACTCTAGGCATTAGTTTTAGAGAGGGCCAGTCTGGAAGCTGTAACTGATGATAAGCAGGAAGCAAGAGGAACATAAGGACTGTCAATATTCAAGGAAGGCCTGTAGGACAATGCAATGCCTATCAAGGAATGTTCAGGAGAATGGTAACTGGGAGGAGCCAAAGCAGGGCAAAAGACAGTACTAAGTATATGCAAAGGGGCCAGCTGCATAAACACTTGCCAGTCACTTGTTTGACACATGCTTGTTTGACTAAGACCTGCCCGTGCTTACTGAAGTCTATCCTATCTTCTTACTAAGTCCTACCTACCTTTTTATGCAATCTCACTCTTAAAACCATGTGCACATGTGCTCTCAGGACAACATGCCAGCAACTGGAGTCAGGCATGAGGGAGTCCAGGGCTAGCAACTGGAGTCAGACAATGGATGAAGTTGCCCCTGGGCCTGGTGTGCCAGCAACCGGAAGGGAACTGCAGATCCTGGGAGCACGTGTCCAGAGGTCTTAGAACTATGTATCTGGAGCTACTGTGGAAGTACCACAGCAACTGTAGTCAGACAGTGCGTGAAGGCATCTCTAATGCCAGCACCTGGAGCAAATGAGGGTCTCTGCTTCAGCCACTGAAGTGGAACCATGGTGTCACAGGCTTCAGAGTCACCTGCATGAAGGTACCAGCTACAGGGAAGAACTGAGATGACAGAAGCAGAGAAAGAGACTCTCAACAGCAGCAACTGGAGTGGGAATAACAGGTCGCAAGATCTGTATGCCAGCTGCTGGGGTGTATTTCCCCCAAACCTGGCATACATAGGAGGTGTGCATACATGTAATTCACTAGCAAACTTCAAGCTACTCTAGTCAGCAAAGAGGTGACATAGGCAGGGATGGTATCTGAGGCAATACCAGGTAAGCATACACTGGTATTCAAGGGAATCCTCTCATGTAGGTGTGCATACAGGTACATGTGTCTGTTTGCTACTGTGCATTAACCTAGCCCAGCTGGTGAGCAGGAGACCTGCAGAGCACAGAAGAGGGCATTAGACACACCAAAGGTTGTATTCATGCTGGAGGGATTCAAAAGCACACATGGGCTTGTCAGACTACAGCACGGAGTATGCATTTTAACTGATGAAGTTCAATCCTGATCAGAGATTGAAGAGAAGGAAGGAGACTTAGCTGTTTACACATACATGTTATTCAAGTTCTGACAGTGTTTTATGTAGGTGTTAAAGGCAGCACATGGTATATAGCAATCTGTGTAATCAGCCCTGTCAGTATTGTATATGTCTGAATATGCCTAGCCTCACTACTGATTGAAGCCCAAGAAAGAAAGCAGCTGCCATATCCACGGACCTGGAATGGACAGAGTCCAGTCCTTAGGACACATGAGGCCAGCAGACGCCAGGCAGAAGAAAGCCCCAGCTCCTGGAGTCTAACATATAGCAACCACTTATAACATCCCCTAGCAAGACCACAGAGGGAAGAGACTTGGAAGAGCTGATTAAAAAAGCAGCACTATCCTTGTCAAGGATCCCTTGGAAACAAAGGCTCCCTGCCATTACAGTAACTGATTATCCCATCATAAATCACAACAGGCTTCCTGTCCCTCCCCCCCCCGCAATAGTACACTTTATTAGCATATCCTGCAACAGAAAAATCTGTGACAGACTGAAATCTGTGACAGACTGTCCTGGTTTCAGCACACAGAGTTTCAACTGAGAAAGAAAGACTTAAAACTGGTCATGGCATTGTTACCTTGTTTAGTGACTAAGCCCAATGTGGGAACATCAAGCAAATGTCAGCGTGGACTGCACTGTGAGAGCTAGACAGCAGCATCCTCACTGGCTGCTGGAAGGAATGAATGGTATTTGCTGCAGTCAACATCAGTTGTAGTACTGCTTTCTCAATCTGGTATGGTTCCGGCTGCTAAATCCAGTATGTAATGTTTAGCAGAGTTCAGTGCGTTTCTCCACACGACTGCCTTGTCAATCACAAGCTGACACACTAATGAAGCAGGCAAAAACACTACCAGGGCTTTGGAGAGCACAGATTACTGGTATAAAAGCAACACACATAAATTACTGGAATGCAATGTAGTATCAGGTGATATCTCAACCTGGAACAGCCACAGAAGCCTATGCGGAATTTCATTTAATCAATGTAATACCAGAATTTTCTTTTCATAAGGATGGTAGGCAGAATACAAGACACAGTACTTAAATTTCAGGACTATCAGACCTTCTAGAACACTCATCACTAGGCGTCTTATAGAAGTGACATACATTCAAGGAAGCAAGGGCTATCAATAAAAGAGCAAAAATGCACCCAGTAGTTGTATTTGTTCTGGACTACCCAGAACTTCAACAAGGGTTGCTGATACAAGAGTTCTCCTAAGCACTATACAGACACATAAATTCCCCACAACTGATAAACACAGCACAAGCAGAGGAGAACTGTCTGAAGAGGAACATAAGGTTTACTTTAACAGTATTCATTGAATGGAAGCAGAGTTCTAAGTTAAGTTTACATATGTCACAATCTTCAATATAAGTAAAACTCAAATTATTCTGGACCACCTATATCAAAAGCTTTTTAATCAAAAATGCAAGACTGATGACTGTTTTAATGTTCTCCAAGGATTTTGCATTATTGGATAATCTTAATGTACTTGACAGTACAGTGATCAGCTCTGGGTTTAGAAGGAAGAATATTTGAGCTGTCTTAAAGATCACATGTGGATGTGAAGAGTAATAAAGCTGGAAAGCCACTAAACCAAAACCCCCAACCATGTTGCAAGACTGTCAGCCAGAATCACTTATACAAGCAGTAAAGGAGATCATATCGGTTTCCCCAAATTGTCCTGAGGACAAAGGTTTTCACAGGAAAGACTGAAAGAGGCCTGAATGCAGCAATGGAGCTGAATTCATACCCTCAAAAGGAAAAAAAGAAAATAAAATAAATCCCACCCTCTCCAAAAGCAACTTCCATTGAACTTATTGGCAAATTGATCTCTTACCATGATCCTCCATCAATGCATTTAGATTGGCTTTGGTTTCCACAACACAGAATGGTGAATGACTGCACAAAAAGTCTGAGAGATTATTGGTGGAACAAGAGAGGTGAAAGGCAAATAGGTCATCTAGTGCAGTCAGATTAGCCATTTCATGGCTATCAGACAAAAGGGAGAGAAACACACATCTCCTTTTCAGCTTATATATTGGAAATGCATTGCTTGTCAGAAATAGTATTTTGGGTTCTGGAGAGAATTACTCTACAGAGACTAACTTGGACCTTCTGAACAAGGTCTTCAATTCAACACCCTCCAAGACGGACAGGCAAAGTCTACAAAGAAGTTTAAAAATTATTTAAGCGTGGGCCACTTTTGGCACTTTGGGTGCCCACTGACCTTCCCACCTCTTTTAGTCTGAAAGCTCTGTATTAGTTGCCTAAACTTCTTGCACAACATATAGGGCTGGTGTCATCAAATAGGAAACATACACATGTTGAGCGTGACATCTCCAGTCACCAAGCCTGTTCTGGACAAGCATAATTAGAATTCTGTTCATACTTGGTTTGGGTAAACCACAGAAAAGCACCCATGTTACAGTGGAATTTGCCTCAGGGAGTAAGAGAGGAATTCTATTTCCTTCTCAGTTTAAAGCTCATATTCTCTGCTTTATACTGCAGGCTGAGCTGTGAAAGCACACAGTTCATACCCTCTGGGGTAAAGCTAAGCCTCTGAACAGAAAAGAAATACAGATTCATTCAGAAAGAAGGATCATCAGTCTGACTCAGCACCTACATCACTCAAACATGAGTCTTGGTTACCCCTAGACCATAAATCCTTACAACAGACAATCATTAGAAAAATATAAACTTAGCCAAATCTCCCTGAACCTGCACACTGAGTGTCCATGTGCAGACAAGGTACCAGCAGCAGCAACCAATGGGAGTTAAGGTAAGATCTGAACTTTATTATGAAAATTTAGCCAGACGTGCAGCATTATTTACCCAAGAATGCACGAGAGAGAGAAGAAGAGACCAAGACTTTTATGAGAACAAACCATTTTCAGAAAGGTAGAAGTGACTAATGTCTTCAGAGTGGGAAACGAACTTGGTCTTGCTGCTGCCCACTGCAGCAAGCAAGTTACTACAGCTTTACCCTTGTGAAGAAGCATAAGGCAGCTGCATCTTCATTCAGATACAGAGTTAATAGCGCCTAAGCAAGAAGAGAGCTTTTAAGTGGGATCTGCATACACAGCTGAAAGGAACTGAAAGGATGCTTCCTCCAAAAACTAAAGTAACAGATTTCCACTTTAAACAAAAGCATAAAGGCACAAATTTAGGTTTTCCCCTTTTTTTTTTTTTTTTTTTTTTTTTTGCATGTAGGTGTTGTAGAAAATGCCATCACACAATATGCACCCTGCACACAGCTAAGTCTGCAATGACAAATCCCAAAGTAGTCTGCTGCTTTACTACCAATGACTCCTGGAAACTTTGAGAAGGAATAACACCCAGTACTTTGTAATCCAGTAGCATTTCAAAAGTAAATCTCATCTGATCATTTGTGTGGCATTTTTAAAGTTGGCAAAGGACAAGTGCAGAAAAGCTTTAGAATAAAGTAATTTAAGTAATATTGTCAGTAAATTTTCAGTACATGTTCTAAAAGCTTTTGTTCATTGGGCCTTAAAAAAGAGGTTTGTTTTTTTTCTTCCAAAAAGGCAGTGCTAAAGGAGCATCCTCTACTCTGCTCTTGTGAGACCTCACTTGGAGTATTGTGTCCAGATCTGGTGTTCTCAACATAAGAAGGACAGGGAGCTGTTGGAGCAAGTCCAGAGGAGGGCCACGAGGATGATAAGAGGACTGGAGCACCTCCCGTACGAAGACAGGCTGAGAAAGTTGGGGCTGTTCAGCCTGGAAAAGAGAAAGCTGCATGGAGACCTCAGAGCAGCCTTCCAGTATCTGAAGGGGGTCTACAAGGATACTGGGGAGGGACTCTTCATTAGGGACTCTAGTGGTAGGACAAGGGGTAATGGCTTTAAACTTAAACAGGAGAACTTTAGGTTAGATATAAGGAAGAAGTTCTTCACAGTGAGGGTGGTGAGGCACTGGAATAGGTTGCCCAAGGAAGTTGTGAATGCTCCAACCCTGGGGGTGTTCAAGGCCAGGCTGGACAGAGCCTTGGGCGACATAGTTTAGTGTGAGGTGTCCCTGTTCATGGCAGGGGGGTTGGAACTAGATGATCTTAAGGCCCTTTCCAACTCTAACTATTCTATGATTCTATCCTAGCTCATCGTATACACCCATCCCCCTAGCCCCTTTGCAGTATCACTTACTAAAGAGATAAATAACTAAAAACCTGCCAGGGCATATGCTGAAGTTAATCATGTACAGCCCTGAACCACTTGGGCTTCCACACATTTCTCTATGACAGGCATACAAACTTCAGTTTGACACAGCACTGGACCTGTAGGCATCGAAAGGACAAAACGTTGCCCATATCGCACAACTCTGTTGCTGTGGTTCACTGTTAGTGCTGTAATCTCTGTATGCTGTATAGCTGCACAGATTACTAAAAAAATTAATCTTCTCTTCAGAACAGCTTCCAATTATTATTCTCTGAAGGTTCAGCAATGCTAAATTACAGCCAGTAACTAACTGCACTAGTGCTGATGGAGTTAACACTCAGTCCTTTTGGGGACAAAAAGCCAAATCTGTATTTCTAAATTCCGAAGTAGGCTTAGGAAAGGGAGTATACTGACTCATACATTGATAATTCTATTTATGTATTAGATGACAAAGATAAGTGCTGTTTTAAGTTCTCATATTTCTCTCAAAAATACAGTCCCATGATAGCCCGTAGCCAAGACTCTCTACCTTGTATGTTCTACCACTAGGCTTCACACTGGAAAAAAAAAAAAAAATCCAGCTTTTAACTTTCTCTGTCAATATCCTGTTTTACACTCCAGATTAAGCTGCAATCATTTCCATGCAACACAAGGCACAAAGAATAAAGATACAGCAGTGAAGTCTCAAGACCGTCACTCATGAAGTCTCCTAAGTGTTTTAGTATATACTTGCACCCTACAATATTTTGCAAGTTTTCAGTATTTTACACATGCTAGTAGAAGATGCCAAGATTCAATATGCTTTTTAAGTACCTACTGTCTAACTAAATAACCAGCTGGCAAGGAAGTGCCTAGGAACTCTACCTGCCATTGTTTACATTTTCCTGCTGCTTGTGTTTGTACCCATGAAAATCTTCTATGTGGGACAAGAAAAACCAAAGCATTTTATTGTAAATATCACCTGACACACCGCATTAATGATTTTACCTTTTTGTTCCCACTCTGTGGTTTGGGGCAATATCAATTGTGTCTGTAGCTGAATCGTGCCTAACTGCCAATCCTAGGTCTGCAATGCAGCATGTTCCATTCTTTTTTACCAATATATTTTTTGATTTCAAATCTCTATGAGCAATCGCTGGTTTGCCTGTAAGGAAACAAAACGAAAACCAAAACAGAAATAACACATCTGTAAAAGAAGTAATTGCTACTGTTCTAAACCAGGTGCAGATTTTGTTTGATGTTACAGAATTCCTTCCAGTTCTGCTACTTCACATACATTAAGGTAACTCCTGAAATCATTCATTGTGGATCGGCTGGCTGTCCAGAAAAGTGCCTTAAATGCCTGCCATATTACTCCACTCTACTGCTCCTTTTCCTTTTCTTGCAAGTACTTACTGTGTACCCATACTACTTGCCAAAAAAAAGTCTGTAATGTCTCTGGAAATAGATCCATAGTGCTGTCTCAAATCAAAGAAGATTCTAAAGGCACCACTACTTAGTGTCTTTTAATAGGTGTTTTGTAGGAAGGATTGTTACATCACAAAACCTGGATATACCACAGAAAAGATAGAAGAATTTCCAAATTAAGAAGTTCTGTTAGTTCAGATATTATGACAGGCCCCAATGGGACATTTTTCAATTCCCTCAGCTTCACAAGGGATTAACTTGAGTATCTGCACTGAGTTTACCTGTCTTCTCATCACATAAGTAGCTATGTACAAAGCAGCAAGAGGTTGAATGTTCTAATTAAGAATTATAGTAGAAAAAGTATGTATAATTTCTTAAAAAAAAATCCAGTACTATCCACATGACAGGCTGAATAGTTGTAAGATTACCTTGTGTGCCAACAATTTCCATGTGAAGATGAGCAAGACCACTAGCAGTGGACAAAGCTAATTTTATCATTCCTTCCACTGTTACTGTATACCTGTTCAGGTAATCAAAGAGTGATCCATGCTCATGATAGTCTGACACCAACCACAGCTGAGTCCATGTACCATTGTCTGCAAAACAACACTGGCATGAATACCACACATACACACACAAAAGACAAGCAAACTGTATACACCACTTTTATACAATGCTTATGAAATACAAATTGTTTTGCAAGTAACTTCAGCCAATTAGACTCTTAAATCTTTACTTCTATCCCTGTAACATTTAAGTGACTCTGTAAGGGCTGGGACTACCATGCGAGACTTTCCAAATAGCTCAGTGAGTATTCTTTTATTTAAGCTAAAAGACAAATCATAGAAATCTGATGTCACTATGATTCTGAAGTGAATGATTCTCTAACATTAGAAAGGCCCTGCCTGCCCTTAACTTTTCTGCCTGGGGTAACAAAGTTGAATACATGATGTGAAACTAACCCTGTCACTATTGGCATAGTACAATATTGTCCAGACTACACATAACTATGAAGAACAAGACAGACCATAATACATACGCAGATATCCCAAGGAACACAAATGACAGGTAAGAACCAAATTGTTCATTATTAAACTTGTGGACACAAAATACCATGAAGTTTAAGCCACAGAGAGATGACTACTAAAGGAATAGTCAATCAGTAAAAGTAAAAAAGGGAGTAAAAGTTTGGTGGTTTGTTTTGTTTTGTTTGTCTGTTTTCTTGTTACCTAAGAAGTAGAAATATACCCAGAAAAAAAACAAACCAAAACAACCCCCCCCCTCTCAATCCTGCCACCAAATAGATTTTCTGATTGTTTTATTATAAAAGCAACTTTTACATGGCAGATGTGAGAAGTGTTTCCATCGCTAGCTACTTCTGTAAAGGAGTCTTTCACCTTTTTAAAAGAGTAGTTATCCCATAAAAGATTTAAGTTTAACTTCTATTCTGGATTATACAGCCCCCACTACTTAAGAACAAGTGAGAAAACTCAGCACAAGTCAAAAAGATATTTTGTTATGTGGTAGTCCCTAAGGATTATTAAAAAGTGTACTCAAGAACAAAAAATAAGAAGAGAAGTAAATACAGAAGTTCATTCCTATCATAAACTATTCCTATCATAAACAGAGATTTTTACATTCCAAATAGCAGGTTCTTACATTTCTCTTCCCTCTTCGTCCACTTCCCTTAGAGAACACATTTGGCCCAGAAGTCACAGGCACAAACTGCCTAATCTACAGATTGACAGAAACTACCTTTATTGAAGTACTTACGCTTATTTCTAAAAAAAGCACTTGGGGGGGGGGGGAATTGGGAAAACTTTGAAGCATCCCTTCTACTTGGATGGTTCTAGGGAGGCCAGTGATAGCATTAAAAATAATAAAATAATAATAATTTTAAAAGCCACCGAACGCCTCAGAGTAAGGAAATAAAAATCTAATCTACATTCAAACAAAAGATATCACAGTTTCAGAAGAATTATCATTGCTTTGAATCAATATTATAGAGACTTTGCATAAAGTTTTTGCCCTATTAACTCTAGGTGCCCACCTAGGAAGAGAATATGCTGCTGATTAAAGACCCTTCTACTTCAGTTTCATCTTATTTATTACCTGAAAGTCTTAATACTCAGTGTGCTTTTACCTTCCTTTCAAAGGAGAAAATAAAAAACTGGGCTTACTATCCATTCTCAAGGAAGCCACAGTTCTTCCCTATTATATGTCTTATTTATGGCCCTTCAACCAGATTTTAAGAGGAACAGTATTACATCAAGCTTACACGAAGAATATTACTTACAGACAAGCTGAAATGCAGTGATAAGTACAGTGTCCAGCTATTAGGTGAGACACTATATTTTCTTTACCTTGCTATATTTGAAAAGCTACACATTTGTTCAGCTATCTAAGTAGAACACATTATGATGAACTTAAGTCTTCTTATACTGTTAAGAGTAGTTAATTATTACAAAGTAATAATTAACCTGACCCTGAGTATTTTTGGCTGCACAGTAAACAGCATCTGCCATGAAGCTTTCAATTACGGGATATGCATTATCGAGTAATAAAAAGTAATTACATTAAGTAGTAATTACATATAGTAGCACAGACTTCCATAACAAGATAACCTAATTTAGTTCATATACACACCATTATCAAGAATCTTAAGCAACTTCAGAATGTTCAAGAACATTACATATATTCTTGGAAACCTATTTAATTTCTGTAAAGAGATTAATTAAGGTTATTTCATCTGTTTGCAAGAAACCTGAAAGCATTTTAGACTACCAAAATCACTCAGAAGTAAAAGGTTTTTCTTTTGCAGTTCTAACAAAATTTGAAATTCTGAGTAAAGAAGCTTTCAGATTTGTTAGAAGACTGGTTAGTTTCAGAGAAACATTAGTGCAGTCAAAGCAACATCCATCTTAGACAAGCTGCCTCTTGAAGAAAGGAATTTATAACAAATGCTCTATAAAATACATAATCAAATTTCAATTAAAATTGAATGGACTGAATTCACTTAAGCGAAGAATACTTTTTTCGCATTGGTACCAGCAAAACAAAAATTAGGACTTGGCATATCATATGCTTGTTTTCAAACCAAATACTAGGTTTTAAGATGTAACAGTATTGCTTGGTACAAGAGTTTTGAACCACAGACTTATGTTCCAACTTGAATGTTCAAAAGAAGTTACGGAAACTGCCTAGTTGTATGTGTTCTCCAGTGTCATGTAGTAAAATACGTTTCAAAGCAGAGAGTGAGATACAATAGCCTTTTTTAGCATGCAGATAACGTAAAAGAAAAAAAAAAGGCAAAGGATTGAAAAAGATCAGATACAGATAGGCTCTATAACTAGAAAACTCTTAGAAATTAGATACTCAAGGAGATGTCAGGGAAGACACTTCTGTCTGTTGCCGAAAGAGGGCTGATACTTTGTTAGTGAAAAAGTCTGACTATCTCAATGTGACAGTCATCTAATTAAATTGATGAAAAGCACTGTGTAGATTAGCAAGATCTTCCAGTCAAACTCCTTCTCAGGCTAAAGCCAGAGCTGCAGAAAGAATAAATGGCTCAAATACTACTTTTCTCAAGAGGAAGGAATTCTGCTCATTTCTCCGAAGCATACTGCCTAACATCATTCTTGGAGATCTACTTATCACATAAGTTAGTCTGAACTAAACTTTCAGCTAGTCAAGTGCAGCTTTCAATTAAGAGGAAGGCACGGAGAGGCTTAAGTATTTTAGTGCATAAAATTATCTGAAAGTGTGCAATACAGGACTTCACCTTACTTGTAATATGACAACAGGTTTGGTTACAGACAACTAAACCAGGGGAGCCTTTCGCACTGCAAACAGAGGTTGCTGCCTACTGCCACTGCTCTTCTGCTAGTAGAATATTGCAGATAAGTAGTCCCTGATACACTTTACAAGTAAGTATCTAGGTTAAAAAGTACAAAACAAAAAACCCCACCCAAAACCCAGACTACCCTTTTAGATGTTTCAAAACAAGGCAACACATGGCCCAGAAAGTAATTTCCATGACCCAGCAGTATCTGAAAGTTAGTATACGCTCCTGGCTAAGTAAAGGGCTAACTAGAACACAAGCATACTAGTCAGACAGAACACAACTGCAGTTAAAATCATTTACTGATTTTCAGTTAGAAGTAATAATCCAGCTTTCAGACAGCAATACTGTTAGAAAATACAGCCAAGAATAGGAGCAGTTTTAAAACATGTCCTTACTCATTTTTCATAAACCAATTACCAACTAATTCTCAAGAAAACAGGAGTCTTGCCCTAAACCCTTAAAGCCTCAAACAATGGCATGACCTATCAACTAAGGATTTTTTCTTTGTATGTACAATAGAAACAAGGAACAATGTTACATCACATTATACTGTATTAGAAGGAATCTAAAGATGACCAAGTCAAACGGAATTTCATCCTACTGCATCTGGAACCTACGCCAGCAATCAGGAAATTATTTTAGGAACCCACTCATTTAGAAAATCTTCCTCATACCTCCTCTGCATAGTAGTCAACCGTATTTTTTGGACAAACTATCTATGGGCTTGGGGCAAAATGGGGGACTGGTATGCTTAACCACAGATACATTTTGTTAAAAGTTATAGCTAAGGTATCGCAATACCTTTTCAGTGAGACATAGTAAGGCTTTTGCAGAGGTGGATTTCCATTCATGTTTTTAATGCAACTGATCTATTAATTTTAAACCCAGGCTCAAGATACTCCATTAGGTCAATCAGAACAAATTCAAGCTCTCACAGGTGCTACTAATATCCAATCCAACCTTAGGCATGAAAGTAAGGTAGCTTCTAATGGTAAGCATAATAAGCTGCACAAAAACATCGCCTGGTATGCTGTAAATCTGCAAGCTGTTGGAGATGTGGTAGGAACTAACCCTTTCCTGGAGAAGGGAAGTGTTATGCACAACCTCTTGGGTTCTGTTCCAATTCTAGAGGTCTGTACAGATGTAGAAACTTAATCTACTGATAATTAAAAAGAACTCTATTTGCATGTGTATTTCAACTACACTAAAACTATTTAAGAATTTCCCACAAAACTGAGAGCCCTTTACGAAGCCAAGGATGTGTGTGGATTCTCGACTCCCCCCTAGGGTGACAGAATTTTCTGCCAGTGCTTTCTTTGCAAAGAAAGTCAAAAGTCATTTAAGAGGAGCTTGATGTAAAAAATTCAAAACTTCTGTTGGTTTTGACAAATTCTTGTGTCATAAACTGGACAGCAGGAAAACCCAGGAAACTCATCTGACTTTTCACTGCAACAAATCAAGTTAAAGAAAAAAGATGGTTAAACTGTTCCTCTCAGTGGATACCTAAAAGCTTATCAGGAGAGCTTCAGGAAACAGGTAGAGTTTTTTTTAATACTAGGAACAAACCAGTAATTCCCCTTTTCCAAATTCTTTTCTAACCAGAGTTCTTAATTAGTAACTTCTCACATCTCAGCCTTAAAAACAAATCCTCTAACTCCTATTTTTTATTAGGTCAACAGAATTAGACATCATCTCTTTTGGTCCCACACATCTATCTTATTAGACTGTAAGGGAAGTATAGGTACATGTATTCAGAGGCGTGTTGGGCTGACAGGACGAGGCATTTCCTTTTTGGTACCAAACTCAGCCAGCAGTTTAACTTGTTTGTAAAAATTACAGCTCATTAAATATGCAATTAAAAAATCCAGAAAACAACTAAACAGAGTATGTTTTCCAGAAAAAGGAAAATGTACTTTTTCCCTTCCTAAAGCCTATGAAAAGCCTGTCAAAACTTGAAATGCTCTAATAACAATTTTTTTTTTTTGCTACTCTTAATTGGATCCTCACAACTTTATTTTCCGCTCCATTTACCATCTATTCTAACTGGGTACAAATCAGCAAAATGAATTCATAGTATCACTAACCTTTGTTGTCTGCAGCTATAAATCCAAGAATGTTTTCATGCCTTAGCATAACTGTTTGATAAATTTCGGCTTCGCGAAACCATGAGCGTTCCTCTCTTGAAGAAAATATCTTCACAGCAACTTCTTCTCCTCTCCACTTCCCTCGCCAGACTTCTCCAAAGCGACCCTTACCAATGCTTTCTTGAAGTACTATAGTTCTTGCAATTGTTCTTTGCACAAGTAAAGGTAAACCTAAAAAGAAGATTTAACATGAAACAGCATTCTAACAAAATAAACACTTATGGTAAGTACTAAACATAAGATCCATATGCCATAAGATATTTCTCTTAGAATGCACATAAACTCTCTTAAGATTTTAAGAGCTTCTTGTGAACTGCTAACTAGCATGATGCTGCCTTCAACCTTTAAGGCCAGCAAAACAAGGTACTATGCTACAAACTGCCTCTACAGAAGAAGATACAAACTTCCTTTCAGTTTAGAATTTTGGCAGTTTAATTCAAACCATGAAGCAATTGGGATTAGGATTGAGGTTCTGGGGGTTTTTTTAGTTGGTGGGGAGGAGGGAGGGCAGGAGGGAATCTGAGTTCAAGAGCATCTCTAAGTTAAAATTAAACCATGCTTATCAGCAACACTGTCAAAAGTTTACACTCATGTCCAAGTATGCCAGCAGCCTGTTAGCACTCTCAAGCCAGTGTAAAATAGGAAAACATTCTTGTAACACAAGCTTCCCATTTCACAGGCCATTTTTGTGCACCTCACTATACTTATACTTGAGAAAAATACTTACATTCGTGAAGGTTTTATAGCTTTGGAACATCTACATGTTTCCAACTCACAGCACCTCATACCATGCTTCAGTAAGTTTATACAAGAAACAAGAAGCACTGGCATCCCCCAACCAGGGTTTGTTTATTTTAAATCTTTCCTGTTGTAACTGCAAGGCTTATCACAGGAATCTGCGGTGATGCTAAGCTGCAGGGTGAATGCAGCCAGGTTATCTACTCACAATAAACTCTTTTGGTATAGGATTATTTCGCTTAAATAAAAAACACTTTACAAAGTAATCTATTATTCCATAATCACTGTTACAATAGCTGATAGAAGAACATTTGCATATGCTATAGAAAATAAATACCAACTAATAGCTCAAATAACTACTTTGTGTCCATCTCTGGGCATTCTTTGCTAATAACAGCACTAAAACCTAGATGATCTTAAGGTCCTTTCCAACCCTAACTAAAAAGACATATGATCTGGTCAGCAGCATTGCCATGTTTGTGTCTCAGTCTGAGGAATGCAAACTAGAACACTGCAGTGTTCAGAGCAGTTCTTCAAGACTTACAGACCTACAGGAATTTTCTGTATGATCTGTGCTGACAACTTACCTACGTGAAAAAAGGGGAAAACATGGACACCATGCCAGTGATTAATTATTTTCAGGTGCTGCGATAACTCCTACTGAGAAAGCTGAGATTTTTACTGTAATAGCTGTCCTCAGGTCCACTGTGCTGTGTGCCCAAACTGTAAAGGCTCATCTGTGAGGCCTAACTTGCATTCCTTATGGACAGACTTCTGAAATGCAGACCAAACCAAATCCTAAAAAAAAGTAAAATTTGACTTTGTTGGCCAGAGAAAGCTTCCTCCTTAGTACTTACATGCTATGGCAAATTCTACTGGCAAACGGTAAAAACAAGCTGCTTTCCTATATGTGAAATGGGCAAGATGCCTAATATTTGTTCCTACAGCTGTTTCAGTAAACTGTCCATTTTGAGTTTCTGATGTATTTCTTTCAGGTTCCTGTGCCATTTACAGACATCCTTTTTTGTTTAAAAAAAAAGGTCCAAGGATATCAGTGAACCTCTAAACAGATACTAAGCTCTAAACCCTCCAGATATGAAGCACTTCAACTTCACATTACAAGCACCTGAACATCACATTAACACGTCACAGTACAATAAACCCCCTGTTACTGATCTACCCACCATGTTCCTATAGTTATTTTTGCAGGATTTACAAGATTGAACTCACCTCTCTTTTTTACAACTGTGCTTTCTCCTGCTACTGAAAAAAACTGTAAGTTTGTAATCCATATTTATCTTTCATCCATAAGAATTCCTTAAGGACTTTGTTGTAGCTGAGCAGTCTCCTCAATTTGCTATACAGGAAACACAGCCCTGTATCACCAAGTACTTGAGCAACTGCTTTACTGTAAACGAGACTGCCTGTAAAGTAGCTAACTGGCAATAACTAGAACATCAGCTTTTGATGTACACATTGGGCACAACTGTACTTCAAGCTCTTGGAGTACAGCTTCTTTTAACTATGCATGAAGAAAGATGACAGTCAGTTTGCTAGTCAAGCCCATGTTAAATTCAACAGCAGCTCAGAACATTTAGCATCTTTTCTTCAGCCATAGTCACCCAATTTATCATCTTCATACATCATAACAAACTACCCTCAAGCCTTCTGACAGTTTAAAAAAAAAAAGTTTTCTTTTACCTATCTTAACTGTACTCTGATTAGTTTGGACCAATGACTGTCCAGTGTATAAGAAGTGTGTGCCTGATTTGGGTAATTAGGGAATTATGTTCTAAAGCTACTAAAGGTAGACAACAAAAGCAGCTGCTAGAGCTTTGGTCTTGCTCATAAGTCTCAGCACAGAAGACTTCCTCTGAAGAGTAACAAAAACCCCCAACCCCATGAACTGTGAAAAAAATCTTATTCCCTTCATGCTTCTATGAACCACAGATGAGTTTTTTTAAGGAGTTTTACATTCACTTCAACTGACTCAACTTTACATTGATTTTTGTGACCCTTTGGATTTCTGAACACTTTAGGTTCACGCTTGAAGTCATGCATGTATGTGTCCCATGCCCTGTTTTAAGCAATTCTTCCTATTTCCTTGCAACTAAGTTACTTTGTCATTTGCAAGTTGGGAAGTAACAGCTGAGCATCCCAATCTATCTATATAATATGTAGTTGATACTTCAAGAGATTTTCATCATGATCTGAAAATTGTTCTCAGCTCCAAAAGACTTTGAAATCCTTCCCTAAAAAGCTGCAGGTTCAGCAGAAGGATGTATTTCAGGTGTTTGTTTCATCAAATCCTTTCATCAAGCATCTAGTTCTTTCAGGTCTTGTTTGTCACAGGACAACAAGGCAATACTAACAGAAGACTGAACAACAACAGCTTACTATTCATCATTGCAGAAAATGAATCCTACTTCCCTTTTGAGTAGGAAACTCATTTTTAGAGTTTTGTTCAGTTCTACTTTATATGTTTCTCTTCAGACACCACCATAAAACAAAACTGATCAAATAAAAAGGATTCTACTTCAGTATTTTCTGGTCCCTCAGCATGAATTTTGAAGTAGAACATCTACTTTAGGTCACTAGACTAAACACTTCCTTAGCTGTGCCTTTTAGGTCTGGATTATTTTGTCTGTTCTGTATGTTTCCATTATGTTTCTTGCTAGCTCTTGCCTAACAGCATCCCTTTCACACAGTAAAGTTTGACAGGGTTAAGTGCTACATTAACTAGCAGCTATGAATTTTCTCCTTTCAATGACCATGTCCCTCACCCCCAGTTTATTCTATTGATGTACAGTCTTCTCAGTGAGATTTAACTACTGCAGGCGTATTTCAGAACACAAGAAAATTATCAGTTCAAGTGCTAGGGCACTGTGAATTTATATGGTCACTGATTGACTGATTTTGAAACAAAGTGATACAAGTCATTGCAAATACATACACTGCCAACAGTACAGAAAATAAGTACTTGAAGCACCTCCTATCCCACTGCCATAATTCCACAGCACCCAACATGAGAAGGACATGGACCTGCTGGAGCGAGTCCAGAGAAGGCCACGAAGATGCTCCAAGGGATGGAGCACCTATCCTACAGGGACAGGCTGAGAGAGCTGGGCTTGTTCAGCCTGGAGAAGGCTGTGTGGAGATCTCACAGCAGCCTTCCAATATGGGAGGGTGGCCTACAAGGATGCCACAGAGGGACTCTTCATCAGGGATTGTAGTGATAGGACAAGGGGTAATGGGTTCAAGCTGAAAGAGGGTAGACAGAGATAAGCAAGGGATTCTTTAGTGCGAGGTTGGTGAGACACTAGCACATGTTGCCCAGAGAATTCGTGTCTGTCCCATCCCTGGAAGTGTTAAAGGCCAGGCTGGATGGGGCTTTGAGCAACCTGGTCTAGTGGAAGGTGTGCCTGCCCATTGCAGGGGGTTGGAACTAGGCAATTTTTAAGGTCCCTTCCAACCCAAACCATTCTAGGATAATAAAAAGTAAATAAGGCTAATACTTGTCTTATAGATGAACAACATGAAACTCACTACAGCTTGAGTTAAGAGATCACTTCTAAAGAAACATACAGGGAACATAATTTTCTTTCAAGCATGAAAACAAATTTGAGAAGAGCTTTTCTTAAAGGTAAGTAAAATTCAGCCACATTTGTTGGTTTTCTTCCTCTGATGCAGCCATCAGTAGCCATTGCTCAAATACTACAGTAGGTCAGGTGCTCTGGGAGTCTAGGCCAGCTTGGGTGTCTCAGAGCCCTGAAAACAAAGTAATTCCCCAGCATGCTGCTTTTGCTTAAAATGGAATTCACAAATAGGCAAGAGAAGAGTCAGTAGTTTCTAACCATTTGCTCTGGAAGAAGAATCCTAAGTTTCTTCTAACTGGGATTCCCCACTTTTCAAGAGCGTATTTTGAGGGAGTACTTCCAGAGTCTTCAAACACGAAGAGAGGCTCAGAAACTCCACAGGGAGGAATGCCAGAGGAAAAGGAAGGAATATTCCTGATAACAAGCAGAAAGACCAATTGACAACTAAGTCTGAATTAGTATTATCATAGGCCTGACTTCTGATCTAAAGAAGTATGAGAAAGCAGTGATGTAGAAAGTGGCAAAAGTGCTGTGATTATCTGAGAAGTTATAAGGGAGCTATCAACCAGATAGTATTTTAAAACAACATACACCTGCTCTTTTAAGGTTTTTGTTTGTTTGGATTCCTCTCCGTCCCTCCCCCCCATTAAATTTCTTTTCAGCCTTCTTTAGGAAAAGACTGCAGATATTAAGTAAGGAGTTTTATGCTCCTAATAATGTAACAACTATCTATCATAGCTTCCTGCATTCCAAGAAACATAAATCTAGAAAGGGTGTAACTTGAGAAGTAGGTCCAGCATTTGCACTTATGAAGTTCTAGCCCAATATACTGGAACATCTATTAATCACTTTCATTATTTGATTAGTTATCACTAAAATAAATGAGAAAATTAAGATAAACACAACTAAAGCTCCAGTTCTAACCAGAGAGCAACTTACCCCTATCACTATCAAATCTTACTTGGACACTTTCTCAATTGAAACAACCCCCTACACACTCAGTGCAACCTAACCTTCTTCAGTGAAGATATGACTGAAGGTTACTCTTTTTTTAAACGATATTCTAAATATGCTCAGCAAGTTACATTGATTTTACTTGATAAAGCAATAGACTCTGAACAGTTTTACCAGTTACTGCCCTTGAGAAAGAAACACAACCTAGATGCTTAGATTTTGTTGATATAATTTTTTTCAGTTCCAGAAAATTAAAAAATTCAACAGTTGAGAATCAAACACCAGTATTTCTTTGCAGAAAGTACACTGAAACGGCATTCAGCACATACACTTGCAAGTAGTTGGAATAATTTTCAGTATTATTTAAACTTTAAATATAGTAGGAAGTTGATAAGAGGTTGCAGTATGCAATATGATGTCTAACATGGACCAGAAATAATTTATACAATAATTTATCTGACATATCATCCCCTATCAACACCTATTAAGTCATATTTCTGTGACACAGACCATCACAATCCTATAAGCAACAGGGTCAAGATTATGACAGCAAAGACTATATGCAGCGAACAGACTACTGCATCATCTTCCCAGAGCAACACACACTGAAGTCAGAATTAGAAAGAAAATTCATGAAATCGAGGGACAAAAATTTTTCGGACATGGTCTGTATACTTCATCCATTCTATACACATAGATCTTGCTACATGCAACTCCAAAAATCTCCAGTAAGGAGAGAACTGGCTAAAATATTAACTCATACTTAGAATTCAGAATATTACTCAGATATCAAAAGTTACACGTATAAATGAATTTTCAGGTTAAAGCGAAAGAAAAAACTTCACAAATTATCTCAAAACCACAGAAGACAGTAATACAGATACGCTGTGCAGCACAAAAAGGTAAATGACTGAGCCTTACTAATAGAGGAAAGAAAACACTTACAATAGCTTGACAGTCCCTGCATATCAGACTGTAATCTCAGAATGAGAAACACTAGCAGCAATTCAGTATGTTTCTTTCATTTCACTTATTTCCATATTTTGAATCTTCACTGATACTAAATGAATCTACATGGAAGTAGCTTTTCTAGTAATTTCTCCAGCTAATTCTAAGTTTAAGTAGATTTAACAATATAAAAAAATTGATGGCTTATAAGGTTGTTAAAACCAGAATAATTACTACTAGAAGTGTGACATTACCTGACCCAGAGCCTGAAGTTGTCATATCATAAATTAAATCCTTTAAAGTAGTTCCTTCCGATATAAAGGGACGATCCAATGAGGGATCTTCTTCACTTGGCACACGATGATGAATTACAGTACGATTATGACAAAGATACAGAATCAACATTAGTGAAATGCAGACAAAGCACACAGGTCCAGCAATGACAGCAGCCAGTTCCACAGGTCCTAGATTAGAAGCTGGTTTTCCTGGAGTAGGGCCTGACAGTAAAAACAAAAGAAAACAGTAAAACTATTTCTTTCTTTTTATGATACTAAATCGATTGTATCTTGCAGTGATCTTCAAATTATTTCAATGTATTATTTGTAACTTTTGCACAGTAACTTTTTCAAGAATCCGAATAAGTATTACAAAGGCACAAGAACAACTATGTGCTTACTCACAGTTTCCATTTACTTTGCATATAGGTCTTTAAAACTGTCCCTAACATCCCTATCCAGAAGATTAAATTTCTTGTTCCAAATATCTTTAAATTTTATCTGCAGAATCTAAGGTGTAGTTTAGGCCTTCAAATTCACCTCCAACTTCAAAACTGAAGCTTCTACTCTTACAGAATTTTCCATTTAAAAAAATCATAAAAAAACAAATATGCCAAAAGCCCTTACCTGGTGTTGGAATTGGAAGTTCTCTTTTATTGCAGTAGTCTCTGTCACAGCAATGAGAGAAAGTAAAGGCTCCATCTCTGGAGGAGTGGGCACAGACAAATGGCCTGTCTCGGGGAATCAGATCAATCTCTGCTATACACATACTATTGTGTATTACTTTGTCTGCAGTTCGTGTTACTGAGGCAAAACACAGCCCATCTGTCACACATGTAAAGTTGTCTTTTGTGCATAGACGGCAGTAACACCGTAATGCTGTATTGAGAAAAAAACATTAATGTTAGTATTGGTACATGTTCTGAGTTGAGAAACAACTTGAAGGACTAAAGAAAGAGTTCAAAGCATTAGGAGGCCTATGATCTTTTTGGTAGCATAAACACAGAACTGTAACAATGAAGAACAAGCCTTGGCTTTTTAGCAGGACAAAAACCAAATAAAATTAGAAGATGATCAGATGAAAGAAAGTAAAATTTAAAGCTGAGATAATCTCTCCTTATACAATTATGTATTGACAGGGAAAAGCTACAATCCTAGATGTTCCTCCAGATAAAGGAGTGTCATTACAGTTCCTCATACTGAAGTGCTGGACTTTTTAACAACACCATATCCTCTATAACAAGCCAATCTGCAATCTTCATCCTGAACATAAATAATACAATTTCCACACCCCCCCCCCCAATAACCAGGGAAATAGCTTTAGTAAGTGACAAATAGGATGCTGCTAGCTACCTAAGATTAATACTTTATATATTACTTGACGTCTTCAACTTCGCACCAAGGAAAGGTCATATAAAGACTTAATCCTCATTAAAACCACAAACCCTGAATGACCAAAGAACATATGCTCTCACACAAGCAGAAAATGGTTTAGGCTTGTTATTTATGAAGCCACAGGAAAACACTGCTTTACGTTACTCAAGTTCCTGGGCTTACTAAAGCTATCACTTGCACTAGGAAAGGAGGAGGCATGGGAAGGTTTCAGGCTAATCACATTTAAGACGATCAGGTTACATTCTTTACATTGCAGAAGTTGTTGGAGATAGAAAACTACTACCTCAGATTTCTTTCTCTGTGTTTCTTCCTGCATTTACAGGTCCAGAGGCAGACATGAAACGGTGCAGTAGCAACAATAAAAATACCAATACACTGACTATACTTGCTCATCTGTGGAGAGCAAAAATTTGCATAGAACTCGTGTACATGCATGCAGAAAGATTTAACTTTCTGCAGAAATTTAGACAACTTTACAAACTTAAACATCCATGCCCAAAACACAAAAATGTGCCGAGCCATAAACAAGCCTCTCTCAGGGGTGTGAGGATTAATTGGTGGCAAAGCAAAAGATGCCCCAAAATCTGAAAGTTGTTTTACTTAAATTCAAGAGTTTAAAATAACCACCTGAATTGCCTCAGATGTTACACTTCTCTCAATCATTGGATATCACAGATCTAAATAAATGGCGATCTGATCTCAAATATACATTCCAACTCAAAGTCTTGATTCTGAGTTGTACCCTTTTCTGAAAAAACCTCCTTCCCCCAAGATTTTGAGTCAAAGCATACTACTGCCAATCATCCTCTACTGTTACAGTAAAAATACAGTAAAGTATCTGCTTTATACTGTAGTATAATGTATATGCTACAGAATGAAAACACGTTTCTGACAGATTCATCAGCCCATAGACTAGTCAAAAAAATAAAAAGGGGAGGAGGGGAGGAAATGGAATTGCAAAATTAAGATTATTGTAAAAAAATTAGAATACAAACAATTAGAATATAAAATAAGAACTGGCATATGGGAAGGGGTAAAGCTTCTTTAGAGTACCACTTCTTCAAGATATAATTTCCCACAGCCCCATCAGAGCAGTAAGGCAAGTCTTATTCAGAGTTTAACTATGTGAACATTAACAGTTATTTTCCTGTCAGCGTCCCTTTGGTAATTTACACTTGAACAAATTATTTTTAAACCCATTAAAGTTTCCTAAAATATTCACACATCGATATTTCTTTCAACTTTCTTAACAAGGAGGACTTTATCTCATTGCGTCATCCATGACTTTTTTTCCTATTTAAATAATATTCTTGGCTCATCATAGCAGCACATGCATCTGCCTACAGTAAGAGACATTATTCAGTAAGATATATTTGCATTGGGTCACTGTACAGAGGCCAGGTTACCTGAAGTGAAAAATGAGGTTTGGGCTGACCTACTTACACTTACTCATCTTCCTGATCTGGTGAAGTTGTAGAGACACACTGATACCACTATGACTAAATAAGCATGTGGTGTCTTCTCCTCCTTGTTCATTTTGTTCCCACCTCTCTTGTGCTACAGAATTCCCAATGAATGCAATTTGATACAATTTGTACTTTTGCTCCAGTTTGATGCCACTATCTTCTAATCTGCGAAAACACAGTACACTGTCACATACAACTGAATAGTTCCCTCAGCACGAATAGATCTCTACTTCCTTCTGAAGCTACTCTCCCCCAGCCTTAAAAGGGGAAAACAATGCCTACTCAGACGAATAAACAACGCTTCTAGGAATACAGGTTTTTGCTGCTCTCTAGTGGGCACACTCTGAAAAATAAATAAATAAATAAATAAATAAATAAATCAACATTTAAAAATTCTTCAGCCCCCTTCCTACTCTCACCACTTACAATGCCTCAGGCCTTCCAATCCAAGTGGATAAGAACAGAATTTCCATATTTTTCTAACAGGAAAGCTAAATCAGCATCTTCAGCAACAATCCATACCAGAAGAAAACCGAATTGGAATATCCTTGCCATGTCTCTCTCGTATTATCTATGTGTAAAAGAACAAACTATGACTATGTGAATACACTGTAGATGAGATTTATCATTAATGGGATGAGGAGATGCCAATTACCAACTGTAGTTAAATCACTTCATTCCCATAAGGAAGTGTTTTCACTTATAATTGATCTCAAAAAGGAAAAATACCATACTGTTGTCCTCTTGAAGATGTAAATTTTTACTTTGTCTCCAAATAGTCCAATGTTTTTCTCAGAGAAGCATTATAGCAATTTAAAGTAAGTCAGAGAGAAACCATTCAGGTCTCCACTTAAATGAATACATGCATTCCTAGAATGGGTTGATAGCAGCATGCGGTAAGAAAATGACAACTCTGATGTAAGCTAATCTTCCAGAGGCAATACTATCTTTCAGGTATGATGAATTTCCAATCTACTACCACAAAACCTTCCTTCAAAATTACTCTACCCGAAGAGGAGCCAGGGTTAAAGAAAAAAGTTTTCACTCCTTAGCCCATGTTTTCCATGGCACTTTCTTGTTGTTTTGTGTTTGTTCTTTGTTTAAGTATTACAACAGTGTTTGGATGAAGCCACTAGCATGAAGCTCCATACCAACTAATGAAAGGTCACGTCTGCAAACGATATGAGGCTTGTGAAAGGAAAAGTACAGACAACTAAATGAATACACTGAAGGTTATGTAGACAACCAGTGACAAAGAACAGAAAGAACAGAATTTGGTGCACTATCGTAAGTTAGTGCCTTCTCTATTGCATTTCCTCACTGCGCCATGACCATTCTAC
>NW_009934122.1:5995-6274 GCF_000696875.1 Nestor notabilis | reverse complement strand
CCACTGTATATGATCCTTGCTGCTTTATGTGACTGGCTACCGTTACAGTGAACAGTGAGACAATACAGTTATAAAAGCATGTGTGTGCATTATGACATATATATGTCATAGAAGTTATCGATAGCCTATTTCTCATACATCAATCTGATTTAGTAAAAACATTATTAGCAGGCTGAGAGCTGTGCTTGTTCAGCCTGGAGAAGGCTCTGGGTAGATGTTAGAGCAGCTTCCAGTACCTAAAAGGGCCTATAAGAATGCTGGAGAAAGCCTTTTTAAAAG
>NW_009934122.1:0-5968 GCF_000696875.1 Nestor notabilis | reverse complement strand
AAGGATAAGAAGCAATGGCTTTAAACTGACAGAGGGGGGATTTAGATTAGATATTAGAAAGAAGTTTTTCCGCTGTGAGGGTGGCTAGGCGCTGGCACAGGTTGCCCAGAGAAGCTGTGGCTGCCCCATCCCTGGCAGTGTTCAAGGCCAGGTTGGATCGAGCCTTGGGCAACCTGGTCTAATGGAAGGTGTCCATACCCATGGCAGGGGGTTGGAAATCAATGATCTTTAAGGACCCTTCCAACCCAAACTATTCTACGATTAATCTCTTGTGTTGAATACAATTACTTGGGTAATTTCTCAGGCTCAGACTCTCAGTTTGACAGTTTGGTATTTCCTTTAAGAAGTCTCTCTTCCATGGGTGTTGCAGCCTGGAAAGAAAGCCCACAGTGAGAGTAAAGCTAGCTGGTGACATAATTTAGACACAACCTACACAGCTTGAAGAGATTTAAAATAAGCTCATTCCTAAAAGCTCCGATATTAATGACATATACAAAATACAAACAGAGAATTAAGTACGCCCTATCCACTTCACCTTCAGAAGTCTGTACCATCAGGTACCTATGGAAACAGTCTTTTTTGTCTCTTCTTTTCTTTCTGAAGCAGGAAAATAGCACAAAACCTTTATTTTTAGAATCACATAAGAACCTGTGAATCACTATATAGTATTTGCCAACATCCTGCAAAACTACTTCAACCAGACAGTTTAGCATAGAACACTTCCAGCCAAAGAATTTTTGGTTGGAAATCGTATGTTGAAATACTGTCTTTCAAAGGATGCTAACAAAGGGTTTATAGCAGTTAAAACTTGTAAGATGCTCTAAAAAAAACCAAAACACCTCAAACCAAATTTCATTAAGAGTAATTATCCATTTTGTATCATAGAATCACAAAATGGTTTGGGACCTTAAAGATCATCCAATTCCAACCCCCTGCCATGGGCAGGTGCAGCTTCCACTAGACCAGGTTGCTCAAATAAAAATATTAATATTTTATTTATTTACTGAAAGACAAATAGTCTTCACCCCCAACATCAGCAAGGATAGAGGCTCTTCAGGAAAGACAGGCTGGGGAGACTAGGAGGGGGTGTCACCCTCTATGTCAATGATCAGCTGGAGTGCACAGATCTCTGTGTAGGGATGGATGAGGAGCTGACCAAGAACTTCTAGGTCAGTGTTATAGTGAGAGCAGCAGCAGTTGACATTACAGTAGAGGGGTCTGCTACAGGCCACCCAACAAGGAAGATCAAACAGATGAAGACCTTTATAGACAGACAGGTGCAGACTCATGTTCACAAGCTCTGTTTTTCATAAGGGACTTCAATCACCCCAATATATGCTGGAGGGACAACAAAGCACGGCATAAGCAATCCAGGAGGTTCCTCTAATGCACTGATGAATCCTTTCTCCAAGTGATAAAGGAAATTAAAAGACAATAAGAGGGGCTATGCTGGACTTTGTTCTCACCAATGGAGGTGGGGGGACTGGAGGGGCTGTGGGGATCATGAAGTTCAAGGTCAGACCTGGCTGCAGTGACCACAAAACAACAGAATTTGAGATCCTTAGGGTGACAAAGAGGGTGTGCAGCAAACTACTACCCTGAACTTCAGGAGAGCAGACTGGCCTCTTAATGGATCTGCTTGGTGGACTGACATAGGGTAAAGTCCTGGAAGGAAGAGAGGTTTAAGACCCCTCTAAGGAACCTGAAGGTGCATAAGTCCATGGGACCTGATGAGATGCATCCACAGGTCCTGACGGAACTGGCAGATGAAGTTGCCAAGCCATATTCCAGCATGTTTGAGAAGTCATGGCACTCTGATGAAGTTCCCACTGACTGGAAAAGAGAAAATATAATCCCCATGTTTAAGAAAGGAATAAAGGAAGACATAAGAAACTACAGGCCAGCCAGTCTCACCTCAGTGCCTGGCAAGCAGATCCTCCTGGTGACAGCAGGTGCCTGGTGACAGCCAACACAGCTTCACTAATGGCAAATCAAAGTCTCACAAATATTGTGGGCTACAGTGATGGGACTACAGCATTGGTGGATGTGGGAAGAGCAAATGACATCATTTACCTGGCCTTGTGCAAAGTTTTGACTCTATGCTACACAACATCCTTGTCTCTAAATTGGAGAGGCATGGACTTGATGGATGGCTCAGCAGGTAAGGAACTGGCTGGATAGCTGCACTCAGAGAGTTGTGCTCAATGGCTCCATGTCCAGGTACAGACCAGTGATGAGTGCTGTTCCTCAGGAGTCTATACTGGGACTGTCCAACAACTTTGTCAGCAACATGGACAGTGGGATCAAGCACCCTCAGCAAATTTTCTGATGATACCAAGCTGTGTGGTGCAGTTGACAAGCTGGAGGGAAGGGATGCTATCCAGAGGGACCTAAACAGGCTGGAAAGATGGGCTCATGTGAACTTCATGTTGTTCAACAAAGCTGAGTGCAAGGTTCTGTACTTGGGTTGGGGCAATCCCAAGCACAAATACAGGCTAAGCAGAAACTGGATTGAGAGTAACCCTGAGAAGGACTTGGTGGTGTTGGTCAGTGATAAGTTCACCATGACCCAGCATTGTGTGCTTGCAGCCTGGAAACCAACCGTGTCCTGGGCTGCATCACCAGCAGCGTGACCAGCAGGTCGAGGGAGGGGATTCTCCCCCTTTACTCTGGTCTCACAAGACCCTACCTGCAGTCTTGCATTCAGCTCTGGGGCCCCCAGTCTGAGAAGGACTGGGACTTGTTGGAGTGAGTCCAAAGGAGGCCACGAAGATGCTCTGAGGGCTGGAGTGCTTCTATGGAGACAGGCTGAGAGTTGGGCTTGTTTGGCCTGGAGAAAAGAAGGCTGCATGAAGACATCACAGCAGCCTTCCAGTATCTGACGGGGGCTCACAAGGATGCCAGAGGGGGACTCTTCATCAGGGATTGTAGTGACAGAACAAGGGGTAATGAGTTCAAACTGAAAGAGGGTAGACAGAGATTAGACATAAGGAAGGAACTCTTTACTGCGAGGTTGGTGAGACACTAGCACAGATTGCACAAAGAATTCGGGTCTGCCCCATCCCTGGAAGTGTTCAAGGCCAAGTTAGATGGGGCTTGGAGAAACCTGGTCTAGTGGAAGGCATTCCAACCCCTGTGCCACAGGAGAGTCTAGATGATCCTTAAGGTACCTTCCAAACCAAAACATTCTATGATTCCATGAAAATACGATTTTTGAAACAAAAGTTTCACCGGAAAGTGAAACTTTACCAGAAGAACCATCAGGACTCCTGGTTCCACAAGATGTAGTTTCAAGGGATAAAGGGACAAGGCTGCATGATATGCAAGAGACAGTAATAGATTTTGGGGGAGATGAGCAAGAGGGCTGTATTGTTTACTTATAGTTTTTCCCCCTCCTACAAAAATTGCCAGAAGCAAAAAAGCATAATACAGAACAGTAATGTCATTCTCTTATTCAGACAATTCCCTCAAACAATACACCTGACTCATCTCTGAACTCTTCCAGCTCAAGATATAAAAATGACATCTTAGATCTTACAATTTCTGGAACATGCGTACATTTTTTCAAGCCATGATATTTCAAGAGCTGCACTGACTAATTCTCACAAAGGCACTAAGTAAGTTCAACTTTGTAAAGTAACAGCACCGGATGTTAAGTTTTCAGGACAGCTTTCGCATACATTTCATCTATCTTTGTCAAGCAAAACTTCCACTGAAAAGAGTAGTTCTTGGTAAACAAAGTGATGCACTCAAGAAAACAGACAAACTACTTATTAAGGCTATATTCTCAACTGGCAAGTACTGATAAAGCCTTGTGAAAAATCCCAGCTTCAAAAAAAGCAATATTATCTTCTCCATAGTGCAGGTGCCAAGTTGTACTACCATTTTCTTTTGCAGCTCATCCATAAACCTACTCACAGGTATGTTCATGCCTCCTGCAGCAAGGTGTATTAAAAATTTACTTCTGGTATCTTTCATAGAAGAGTATGCTTTAGAAAAAACAAAAGTAAGTTGTAAGCCTAGATTATAATTTTACTAACATTATGAAAACAGAAAGAATAAAAATCTTCATTTGTACTTTTAAATTCATTTCAGCATACAAATCATAGTTCCATCATTATATGTGATTAGGAGCAATAGTGTGAATGCAAGAATTTCCGAGAGATGACTCCTCAGAATTCTGAGAGACCAAAATCTACTGCTCACAGTTAAATAAATAAATCAAGCAAGCTAAATTTTAGACTGTCTTAAAAATGTGGGATGTTCTACTGTTCAGCTAGCTGTTGTGACTCATTACAGGCCTGATCTCCATATGGTGATATAAACCATATCACAAGACAATACATTCACACAATACCACTGGTATACTGCAGAACAGCATCAGAAGTCAGAAAATGTTTAACTTCTGTGAACCTGTGACAATACTAAGTGACAGTAGCCAGATCATACCCTTGTACTTCCTTGTCAACTCAGACCACAATGTTCTAATTAACCCCTTACCAGTATCAGGACTGGTCTGTGAGTTATGGATCAAGAATGTTGGATCCCCCATATTCTCTTGAATAAGGAGGATTTCTCTCTCTTTAAAAAACCACACAAAAAAGCCACACACAAACCAACAACCACCAGCACCGCCAAAACAAAGGTAGCACACCACCAGTTCCTTTCTTAAGTTTTTGTAAGAAAGTCTATTGCCTTGTTTTCACATAAAGCTTTTAGACAGTAATTCCATGACTGATATTAAGCGAAAACTGTTGACTGATCAGAGGCATTAAGAGGGAAAAGTTCAAAGCTCAAACCAAGATAAATTTCCTTCAACATCTAAGTTGGACGTGTTACATAACAAAGCTTTAAATTATTGAAGCCTATTACAGCTTTTCAAGAACACAAGAACCATGGGTAACTTAAGCTTAATTCACTGTTTCCCCATAAAGGATTCTCCATCTTCTTCAATAAGAATATGGGCAATCAGCACAGCATTTTAGTATAGCAACTTACGCTTTCTTTAAGTAATACTTTCTTTAATGAACAAGTACCATCTTAAATTGAATTATGAACAGCATGGTAAAAATACAGATGAAGGGATGTCTTAAAGCTCTAAGTGAAAAAAGTCATGGTGCTTCCCACTTCCTCTCTAGAACCCAAAGCAATACGCAATTCACCTACAGAGAAATTCAGGAAGCTGACCAATTATAAAACTCAGATTTTGTATGTCTGTCATCACCATCATCTAACTTATTGCAGATGAAAACAAAACCTAAACCAATTAGCTAACCCAAGAACAAAATAGTTCGGGTTTGGTTTCTTTAATGGAAAATTATCTACTTCTTGTATTTCTGATTGCTGCTAAGAACTCCCGTTTCATGCATTAGCTCTGCAACAGCACAGCTCTGAAAGCTTATAGGTACAGAATGCTGGAGAAACAAAACCGTTTTATTGTACAAGGTTCACCAAAGACTTTATTTCTGCATAGCTTGGACCTTACAGACCATTCAGGTTAGCTGTCTGACTGTAACTGAGAGATCACCTCTATCTCCACTCCACTAGCTTTCAGAGCAGACACTGCCAGCACACCACAATGTGGCGTGTAACGGAGCTAAAGCATCTGACGTGGGAGTTAAGGGAGTCTTTTACCTTCACTACGTGGAACATTCAACACGTATCTACACAAGCAGACACCGCTTGTCTCTCCTCCCCCGTGACACTGTTTGTAAGCGTTCTCAGGAGCTCTTTTCCCCGGTCTTGTGCCTAAGCTGGCGCACCCCGGGCATAGCGAGGGTAGCTCTCAGGGACGGAGATGGAGAGGAGGCTGCTCCGCCACCAAATTACCTTCACGAGGCACGGCCGCCCGAACCCGCGTGGGAAACGAAGGGCCGACTGGCTCACGGGGCTGGGGACGCGGGAAAGTTACCCCAGGCGGAGCCACCCGAGGCAGCAAGGCAGACACTGGCCGGGCGCGGGTGTCAAG